>NW_007807148.1:0-1043 GCF_000696425.1 Galeopterus variegatus | reverse complement strand
TCCAGAAAATGGGAACAACTGTTATGCAAACCTTCCAGTGTGGCTATGAGCTGAGATGAAATGACAGATGTGAAATGCTGAGCTGGCTGCCTGGTCTCTAGTAACAACCTAACAGATGCTGGCTGATATGTTGTGAGGGAGAATCTATTGAAAATTGTGCCTTCTGGGGAGAAGACACGCAGCAAGGTGAGGGGCGAAACATTTCAGGGAAACAATTTGAAAATCTCTGCATGGTAGGCTCATGAAAAAAGGAAGTACCTCAGGAACTGAGTCATCCCCGGAGCTCTGGGAACAGAAAGCCTGCAGGCTGGCACTGTTCTCCACCGCAGAGTTGACAGCTTGTTGGAGGAATGGCACAAGGGGGCGGGCTGGGCGGGTACAGATTTCCTCTCCCGAGTGCTTGCTCTGGTTCACCCACAGCCCCCTGCACAGAGGTCTGATGTCTGGAAACAGCTTCGGCCAGCTTGTGGAAATCCTGGGTCCCAGGAACTGCCACTCTGCAATTTGAGAATTTAAATATATGTAGATGCTTAGCCTTTTCTTTTAGAGAAAGATACAAATCCCTCCAAAAATACACCATCTTCAATCATTTTTTATTCTTGTGCCTACCCAAATTAAGCCCTAAGCTGTTGAAAGGGAAAAAGTAAATAATAGGGAAAGAGACCAGCAAAAACCAGATTGAAATCCCACCAGCTATGAGATGCCCTCGGTTGGGGGCTGGCAGAGGGGATGTGGGTTTGCTGGGTCTCTATGTATCACGGTGGTTAGAATATGTCTTTTGGAGTCAGCTTGCCTGAGTTCAAAACCTATCTCTGCTGGTTCCCAGATATGTGACCAGGTAAGGCCTCTACAATTCAGAATCCTCATCAGTTAAAAGGTGGTGATGATAGCTCCTCCCTCACAGGTAATTGCAAGGTTTGTATGAGATACTAGTGGTTCTTGAGCATTTTCTCTGCTGTAGCCACGTGCATTGCTTTTTTTGTGTGAATGATCAGCGTGGTTGATAAGCACTCCATGAGCCAGGGTTGAGAATTGTATCCCCA
>NW_007807147.1:0-1043 GCF_000696425.1 Galeopterus variegatus | reverse complement strand
TCGGCACTGTGTGGTCTGCACCACGCTCAGCCAGTGACCCGGCCATCCCTATATAGGATCCCAGGCCGCGCCTGTGCGCTCACTGGTTGAGCGTGGTGCAGACCACAGCGTGCTGAGGGTTGCGATCCCCTTACTGGTCAAAAACAAACAAACAAAAAAATTATAGACTATTGAATCCAAAATACCCTCAGTCATTAGCCTATTAAAGAAACCACTTTTGGGGCTGACCCCGTGGCTCACACGGGAGAGTACGGGGCTGGGAACACAGCGGCACTCCCGCGGCAGGTTCGGATCCTATATAGGGATGGCCGGTGGCTCACTGGTTGAGCATAGTGTGGGTGACACCAAGCCAAGGATTGCAATACCCTTACTAGTAACAAGAAAAAGAAAAAAATAAATAAATAAATAAAAGAAACCACTTTTGGTTACTTCATTGAGGTACATTTTCTCTTTTATCTCTAATCACCACTTCCTTCCTGATGCTCCTCCCCACAGGCATATATTTTAGTTGACTTGACTTCTTCTTGGAAATTAACTCTATAATTCAAACGTACCTACCATAATTTATCTTTTCTTCTTGAGTTTGAAACTGAAAACTCCAACTCCCTGGTAGCATAAATAATACTGGGAATATCATCCTTGTACATATACCTTTATAGAGTGAGATTATAAAGCCATAGATTACATGCTTATTTCATTTTATAAAATTTTGCCTAATTGTTCCCCAATATGGCTATATAGGTCAATACTTGAATTTAGTTTATAAAGATTCCTCTTTTCATCCATCATCTCTACAATCATTTGGTATATTTTGGCCCTCTAATTTTTACCAACTTAATACTTCCTCTTTTCATCCATAATCTCTACAATCATTTGGTATATTTTGGCCCTCTAATTTTTACCAATTTGATACATGAAAGATAGTATCTAATTTTTGCTTTAATTTTACTTTTTTTCTGATAGCTAACAAAGCTGGGAATTGCTTGATAAATGTGCCTGTCATTCAGTGGCCATGATGTGTGAAGGGAACATCCAGAGGCAGG
>NW_007807146.1:0-1043 GCF_000696425.1 Galeopterus variegatus | reverse complement strand
GGCAGTTATTGGAACACATTTGGGCACCTGTGAGTTGTTCAATGTGAGCTCAAAAAAAAAAGAATGGGAAGTGATGAGAGGGGAGGCTTGCTGGATCTGACAAGAAGCCATCTGGCTCTCCGGCTTTGGCACTGAGGAATGAAAAGATAGGGAGGGAACACCAGGGGGATTAGGTTCGATAGGGAGGGTTAGGTTTGGGGGAAAAATCAGTGTTGGGCAAGTTGAGTTCAAGGTTCTCTGGGATATTCACATGGAGATGCCCAGTGGGCAGCTGGTTCTGCAAGTCGAGGGTTCATAAAACCCATCTGAACCTCACACCCATTAAGATGGCCACTATAAACAAAAGAAAACAAAACACACAGAGAAAACAACAAGGTTTGGCAATGATGGGTAAAAACTGGAGCACTTGTGCGCTGTTGCTGGGAAGGTAAAGTAGTGCAGCCACTTTGGAAAACAGTATGGCAGTTCCTCAAAAAATTAAAATCGAATTACCATTCGATCCAGCAATTCCACTTCTGAGTATATACACAAAAGAATCGAAAGCAATATCTCAAAGAGGTATTTGTACACCATGTTCATAGCAGCATCATATGAACAAATATTCATAACAAGCATTATTCACAAATAACCAAAAGGTGGAAGCAACCCACGTGTCCATCAGCACATGAATGGATCAACATACTGTGGTACATCCACACACTGGAATATTATTCAGCCATAATGAGGAAAGGAAATTCTGACATGCTGCAGCATGGATGAACCTGGAGGACATTATGCTGAGTGACATAAGCCAGACACAAAAAGACAAAGGCTCGGGGCCAGCCCGTGGCTCACTCAGGAGAGTGCGTTGCTGATAACACCAAGGCCTCGGGTTCAGATCCCATATAGGGATGGCCGGTTTGCTCACTGGCTGAGCGTGGTGCTGACAACACCAAGCCAAGGGTTAAGATCCCCTTACCGGTCATCTCTTTTAAAAAAAAAAAGACAAAGGCTGTATGACTCCACTTACATGAAGTACCTGGAATAGTCAAATTCATAGAGAC
>NW_007807145.1:0-1043 GCF_000696425.1 Galeopterus variegatus | reverse complement strand
GAAAATTGTGTATTTTCCTTTGTAATGAGTATTAAAGGCATTTTAAAAATATTAAGTGTAGAGAGCAAAAATCAATGTTCAAGTGCATCTAATCTCCTAACCACCTACTTCACTGTCTTCTTCTGGCACATCCAATAGCAAGGATAATTTCTATTAAATTAATTTATCTCTGGCCAGCATTTCCTTCCTTGATATCAATGCATCCTGTGCAATGAGCTCTTTAGACTTCAGAACATTATAACCTAACGAAAAGACAGAATTACCTCCACGAAAAGCAGAAATCTGATTATGTGGTGGGGACGTCTTAGGTTCCCCCGACCAGGGTCAAACTCACCCGTGTGAACTCTTTTCTACAACTACTGAGAGTGGTTCTGGGGCCCTGAGAGGTGAGACTCTAATTAGGGGAAGACTGAGGAGCTGTTCCAGTAGACTCTCCCTTGGAGGGCCACTTAACACCCAACAGCATATTGGTCCTGGAGATACCAGGGGGTTCTCCAGAGTGCTGGAGTGGCAAGAGGTACAAATCAGCATCCTCAGAGGGACCCCAGCCCTGGGTGAGGAGGAAACACTCTTCCCCAGGCCTCAGATGATTGTCTGGCATCTGCAAGATGTCCCAGGGCCTGAGCTGTCTCTCTGATGTTCTCATTTTTCTCCGTGGGACACCTTTCCCAAGGGTCTTGAAATAGAGAATATTCAGTAAATCTGTCTAGTGCCTTTTCAGGGCAGATGCTTCTAAATTCCTTCTCTCTTGACAAACAACTGTTTGATCTTCCAGGGGTTATTCTTGAGGTTTCTAGGTCTCTGATCTCTTGGTAATACCATAACCAGCAAAACATTTTCCAAAGTCATGTTGCCCAACCCAATTTTTAATTTTTCTTGAAGAAAACAATCAGTATAGCATGGTAAGATAAACAGAACTGTTGGCCATGTCTTATAAGCAAATGATGCCATCCTATTAAAAGAAAACATCAGAGCAAGCAATCAACAATGCTAACACCACGCCTTATAAACACAGTTCAGAATCACTGTCAGTCTAGGTTTGA
>NW_007807144.1:0-1043 GCF_000696425.1 Galeopterus variegatus | reverse complement strand
TACAAGGATAAAGCTGCCCATATTGTTATTTTTTAATAAACTTTATTTCTTTTTTTTTTTTGAGCAGTTTTAGGTTCACAGCAAAATTTAGCAGAAGGTACAGAGATTTCCCATCTTATATTCAGAGACCTCTGATTATTAAAAATGGGTTCCTTGTTCTAAATGGAGATCCAATTTAATATAACCTAAGCCTATTGTTCTTCATGAATATAAGTCAAGGTCCCCTTGTTCAAATATTTGAAGGCTTATAGCTCTTCTAACACTTCTTTTCTCAAGGAGTTATCCCTAGTTCTTTCATTTCCTACTAATTTATGGTTTTAAGCAAAAAAAATCAAAGAATCTCATCTTCCTTATTACTTTTGTATTTTTGCTTTAATTTTAGGATCATTAAAAAGGAGTTTGATTAAAAAGAGTTTGATACTAGTAACATATTTTATAATTCTTGCTCCCAAAGGTTAACACAAAACTAATTAACACTTACCTGATGGTCCATATAATTCGACTCTATAACTATATTTCCCTGTTACTATAGTTGGTGGGTCACATGAAATTGAAAAGGACTTGGCTGTGATGTTGCCTGTTATACAGTTTTGTGGTGGTCCTTCAGGCACTAAAATGATTATAGAAAAAATAAACATAAAATATATACTTAAGATAAAAGAGCACTCTATTAAAAAATATAAATATATATATATATATATCATCAGATAAACAACTTATTTGCAAAATTATTAACTTTAATTATGTGTATGATTACACAGTACATTTCATTCCTATGTTAATTGTAATATATTTATTGTAAATGTTAAATTGTCCTGAAACATCTATAACTGCATATATATTAAATTCAACAAGGTCTGGGTATCGGGCTTGATAAACACCTTTTCTCTGATGGACACAGGTAGAAGGGTCAAGGGAATAACCCCCAGAATTTATTGGTAATGATCTTTGCTTTTTGTATCAATATTTGTATTTTGTTCTGAGAGGAAATTTACAACCTACAGTGAGACGATTCAAAGGTAACATTGATAACATATAAAAAA
>NW_007807143.1:0-1043 GCF_000696425.1 Galeopterus variegatus | reverse complement strand
CCCTCAGTGTCGCGCCCGTACCGCAACCGGCAACGGGATCGCAACCCTCAGTGTCGCGCCCTCACCGCGCTCAACCAGGACCGGTCTCTATATGGGATCCGAACCCTAGGCAGGAGCGCTGCCACCCTCCCAAGCGCCGCCGTGCTCCCAAGCGCCGCACTCTACTGAGTGCGCCACCGGGCCGGCCCTTAAGTCCATTTTTTTAAGTCCAGGCTACAGTTATTATTTTCTCACCACTCTCATTTTTATGGTCTCTTCTGCAATTCTATCATCATACATACATTCTTTTTTTTAAGTTTTCTTCTTCAACATATTATTGTAAAAATTTTCAAGCATACAGAAAAGTTGAAATAATTTTACTGTTAACACCCATATACCCACCACCTAGATTCTACCATTAACATTTTACTATACTTGTTTTATTACACATTCTATCCATCTTTCCATCCCTCTAACCATCCATCAATACACTTTTTATTTTTTATGCATTTTAGAGTAAACTGTAGACATTAATATACTTCACTCCTAAACATTTAGCATCCATATCATTAACCAGAGCTCAATATTTATTTGCAGGTTTTTTTTAAGTGAAATATGCATTCAGTGAAATTGCACATCTTAAGTGTACATTCTGTGAGTTTTGACAAATGCATACACCTTTGTAACCTAAACCCCTCTCAAGATATAGACTACCATCATTCCAGAAAGTTCCCTCATGCCCTTTCCCAGACAACTGCTCCCTCTTCCCCCTTCCTAACATATGAGGGTACTTTAAAAAGTTAATGGAAAAATAGAATAAAAGATAATATGAATATTTCCATGAACTTCTTGGACTATCCTTGTATATCTATTAATAGCACTTTGAATGCACTCACTATTGCAGTTACCAAACATGATTGATTTTAAAAGATTTATAAAACATCTCAAAAAGAAACAGACATGATATCTCAGACCAGTGTTACTCAAAGTATAGTATGTTACTGGCCTCAGCATCACTTGAGATGCTTATTAAAAATGCAGATTCCTGAGCCCCTCTGCCGATG
>NW_007807142.1:0-1043 GCF_000696425.1 Galeopterus variegatus | reverse complement strand
CAAAGCACAGAGGGATAAATACCGCATGTGCTCTCTCATATGTGGGAGCTAAGAGAGAAAGGAAGGCAGGAAAGAAAGACCAGAGGAGTGCCGTGATCCAGCAGAGGGAGGGAACATTCCTTGGGCTACAAATTGGAGTTGAGGGGAGAGGGGGAAGGAGAGGTAGGTTGGGGGATGATTGGAAGGGGACAAAGGGTACAGAAGCAATTTCTGGTAATGGGTGTGCCCCCAATAGGAATCTCGCCCCCAATCATGGGCAAGAGGGGGGACAATCAGCTTTGTATCCCATGAATATTTGTAATAAATAAATAAGTGAATGAATAAACAAACAAATAAACAAAAATAAAGGTATGAGAACTGAAAGGGAAAAAATAGAACTCTTATTATTCATAGATGATTAGAATATGTATGTAGAAATTTTTTAAACTATAGATAAATAATTAGATGTAATAAGTGAAGGTACAATAAATCAATCACTTTTCTATATATTTGTAACAAACTAAAAAATAATTTAAATGTATTATTTACAGTATCAGTAAAAAACTTCAAATTGCTAGCGATAAATCTAATGAAAGTTGTCTGAGACCTCGTCCCAGAAATTTATAAAACACTACTGAGAGCTACTAAGAAGAAATGAATACTAAATTAATAAGATAGATGAATGTATTTTTCAAAAATCTGCAGACCAACAATCTTAGCAGAAATAGAAAAAGATGTCAAAGGGTTAACCTTCTCCGCCCCCACCTCCAAAGCATTTGTTTGTACTTCTGCACCAAGAGTTCAAATTTGTGGCCATTATTACTCCAACTGGCCCAAGAAGGAGAGAATCCCTTGTCTTCCTTCTTGCATTACCAGCTCCTGGCATGGGTGCATCTGAATGACAAAGCCCAGATCACACACCTGTGCCCCAGCTGCAAGCATTTTCTCCTCCTTTAGAAGTAGTGATCTTTGTTACCAAGACTCATAAGGGACATATAAACCTAGAAAGGGTTCAGATGCTGGGCACTCAAAAACCATGACAAGTATCCACTAAAAACTTCCCT
>NW_007807141.1:0-1043 GCF_000696425.1 Galeopterus variegatus | reverse complement strand
AGGAAATAAAAAATAATTATTTTATTCTTTCACTTTAAACATGTAACAAGACATTGAGTATAACATTTCTGTTCCTCCGGAACTGTCAAGATAAAAAAGACATTAAGTACCTCCCATTCTAAGTCGAACCACTAACATTTGGAACAAACAAATTGTTAAGACATGTGGGCCTTGCTGAGCCTCCCCACTGCACATCTGGAGCTAGAGATAACTCACCCACTCTTAGCCTCTTCTCTCTCCGTGAGAATGGAAGGGGAAAGCCAATGCATTGCTTATTAAATGGAATTTGAAACTCTGATGTAGCCATTCTCTCCTCTCCTCATTCAGATTAGGCAGGGTGGGCCTAATCATACAGATTAGGCAGGGTGGGCCTGCGGGCTGAAAGAGGTTGGCTCTTCCACCTCTTGGAAAGTTTTAGGGGATGCTGCTGCAGTTTTGGACAGTTCTCTTAAGCACATTTTACTCCTCAGATTTAGAACCAAGTTGTCAATTGGGGGTCGTATTAGTCTAGGTTCTCCAGAAAGACAGAATCAATAGGATTTATTATAATTATATGGGAGGGATTTATTAGGGTAATTTGCTCACCTGACTGTGAAGAAAAGTTCCACGATAGGCCATCTATTAACTGGATGCCAGTAGTGTGGCTCAGTCCAAGTCCAAAGGTCTCAAAACAAGGGAAGGTGATGGTGTCCTTGGTGTAGGTCCTGGAACCCAAAAGCTGAAGAGTCTCGAGCTCCGAAGTCCATGGACAGGACAGAAGAGTGTATCCCAGCTCCAGGAGATCAAGAAACTCAACTTTTTCCTCTGTCTTTTGTTCTCTCTGGGCCCCCAGCAGATTGGATGGTTCCCACCAACACGGAGGGTGGGTCTTTCCCACCCAGTCCACTCAGACTCTCATACTAATCCCTGCTGGAAACACCCTCAAGGACACTCCTAAAAAGATAGCTTTACTAGGTTTCTCAGCATTCCTTCATCTAACCACGTTGACACCTAGAATTAACTTTCACAAGAGTTAATAGGACAAGTCCTTTTCCCATATAACA
>NW_007807140.1:0-1043 GCF_000696425.1 Galeopterus variegatus | reverse complement strand
AAAAAAAAAACAAATACCACAATTAAAAAAATTTAATTGTTAAATATTTTATTTTAGCCCCCAAGGACCCACCTAACAATATGACATTTCAGAAGATACCAGATGAAGTTACAAAATTTCAGTTAACATTCCTTCCTCCTTCTCAACCTAATGGAAATATTCAAGTATATCAAGCTCTGGTTTACCGAGAAGATGATCCTACTGCTGTCCAGATTCACAACCTCAGTATTATCCAGAAAACGGACACATCAGTCATTGCAATGTTAGAAGGGCTAAAAGGGGGACATACCTACAATATCAGTGTAAGCATCTGTAGTTTTTTGTTTACCTAAATTACAGTCAGTTTACAAACAGCATTCAAAAATATTGCAGTTTGTGTAATTATTACATTTCCTATATCTTTCTGTGGAATTTTAAAAAATAATTTTGCAATCTATTTTTATTTGAAATATTTTAATATTTACTTGTACATATTGGTGGGTTATAGTGTGTTGTTTCCATACATGTATATACTGCACAGTGATTCACTTAGTGTAGATAGCATAGTTTTGTACCTGTTAGTCCATTACTTTTTCTTCCTCACCCCTCAGCCTCTGATAACCATTATTCTACTCTCTACTTCTATGAGAACCACTTTCTTTTTCTTTTTCAGATTCCACATGTGAGTGATATCATGTGGTATTTGTCTTTTTGTGCTTGACTTATTTCACTTAACATGATGGATTGTTTGAGATATGTCAACAGAAAATAGATTTAGAAAAATAAAATTGCCTATTTTCTATTATAATATGGCAAGCACTATTAAAATATGTAGATAACCAAGAAGTTTCCATAATACTTATAGAAATCCAGAAATAAGTTAAAGGAAACACTATGTGTGATTATAAATAAAAATGGGAAAACAAATTTCAAAGGAAAAATGTAGAAATAACTGTTTACATGTTTGAAATTTGCATGCATTTCATGCAACTATTACTGAAAGCTAAAAGTATTTTATATGTTAATTCTAAATTATCAGTTTTAGGGGATAAATGTGTGTGAGT
>NW_007807139.1:0-1043 GCF_000696425.1 Galeopterus variegatus | reverse complement strand
AGGAGAAATATTGTTCGTCCAGATATCCGCCTGTTTAAGCTCAGTGCCTCCTTCAATTCACCGCGACTGTCCTGTGCTGAATAAACTATTTATAACTGAAGCCCATACTCTGTTAGTACTTTGACTCCTCTTATTCTGTTATTATTTTTCTTTTCTTCTTTATATTTATCTTTTTTTCCTTTCCATATTAATTGCCTATTTTATCTCTTCTTTCTCATAAGAATGTAAACTCCATGAGTGCATGGTTCTCAGTTTGCTGTGTTAACTGATATATTTCTAGATCAATAGTGCCTGGTATATTGTAGGTATTCTTCAAATATTTGTTAAACAAGGGAATAAGGTCATTACTCTTCAACCTACTAGATTGAAAAAAATCAAATAGATAAAAATCTGGTAATGTAAGACATTGAAAAGGATAGGAAGCAATAGCAATGCTTATCCTTTGCTGGAAGCACAACCAATTTTAAAAACATTCTGGTACTTACCATGAAAATTAACACATGCCTGCCCTATAACACATGAATTGTACTACTATAGACCCTTGGAAAGTCCTGCACATGTATAGCAAATTTGGAACCAAACAAAATGTTCATTAACAGCAGAATAAATAAATATACACTGATACTTATACAATGGTTTGCTATATGACAATGAAAAAACTGTGCCATGTATCATCATGAATTAATCTCAAAATATAAAATGGAGATACATAATCTTGTGTTAAAAAGCAAACAAAGAGATTTTCAGGTGTACAATATGTTGTTATTAGCTATAGTCACCATAATAAGTATGTGAGGTAATGCATATATTAATTAGCTTGATTTAGCCACGCCCCAGTTTGTACATATGTCAAAATATCATGTTGTACACCATAAATTTATGCAATTTTTATTTGTCAATAAAAAATAAATATAAAAATAAAGCTCAAGTATATATATTTTTTAAGGGATACGTATGTGGGTGGTAAAATCAACATATATAAAAAAAGGACATGATTTGCATTCAATTCATTATAATAAGAGCAGGGCCTAGAAAAGTAATGA
>NW_007807138.1:0-1043 GCF_000696425.1 Galeopterus variegatus | reverse complement strand
GTTTTTGTTGATTGTTTTTTGGTTCTCTACATACACAATCATGTTATGTAATGTAGTGTATGTGTACATTATGTAATGTAATGTAATGTACATACCATGTAATGTACGTAATGTAATAATAATAACTCTATTTGTTTTTTTACAGTCTTGATACCTTTTCTTCTCTAATTAGCAAGGACCCCCAATAAAATGTTAAATCAAAATAGGGCTTCCCAACCTCAGTGGGAATGTTTTCAACAATTTACCATTAAATTTGATGTTTACTCTTGGTACTTTTAAGGTACACTTTCATTTGTTCAAATATTCTATAACCATGTAGAGAAAAGTGAGAGTTTTTGTTTGTTTGTTTGATTGTTTTGTTTTGTTTTAAACGGGAGTTAATAGGCATAGCCACCGTTTTTGACTTCCTCCTGTGTAAAACACTATGTCAGTCCCTTTACCTACGTCATTCTAAACACAGTCACAAGGTAAGTAACTTTGCTGATGTTTAACCATGAAAGCAGATCTCAGAGAATTTAAGTAATTTTCCTAATGTTGCAAAATTTGTCTATCAAAAATAAAATTTCATCCAAAGTAACATGGGCTTAAAGCAAGTGACTTGAGGAAAGTTAAAAAAATGTAGAAGCATTTATTTGTCAAAAAATGAGATTCAAGAGTTTGAAAGTGAAGGCTCACAAGGGAAGAGGCTGAGCATGAAAGACGAAGGGAAAGTAGAGAGCTCAAAGGGACTGTATTTGGGTTGCAGTTGTGGATGCGACACAGCTTAGATTGGAGTTAAGAGCTGGATTGCAGGAAGAGAAGTGACATGACTGCAGAGGCTCAGAATAGAAAATGACACATCGGTTTCAGGTGTGGCCCACGTGGTCTAGTCCTCAGATACACTGAAACTCTAGCAGTAGAAATAGTCATTAAAGAAACAGTCACATAGTCAGTCACACTTGGTTTCAACATCTGTCTCCACCACTGAATAATTGTGAGATGGTACAAAAACAATTGTTTTGTGTCTGTTTCCTGATCTGGGTAAGAGGAAGAGCGATGCTAGA
>NW_007807137.1:0-1043 GCF_000696425.1 Galeopterus variegatus | reverse complement strand
CACTGAGGAGAGTGCTTTTGAAATTCACTATGTTGTTGCATGTATTTAACAGTATTTTTTTCCCTCCTTTTTATTGTTGGGTGATATATTCTCTTATATGAATACACTACAGTTTATTGACACCATAGACATTTCCCATTTGGGGTTATTATGAATAACACTACTATGTATAACTTATTTTATGGATACGCATTTTCATTTGTCTTGGATAAAATGGAATTGCATAGTCACAGGGCAGGTGAATGTTACATTTTATAAGAAATGGCTGTATATTTTCCCAAATTGATTTTACCATTCAATATTCTTACCAACAATTTATGCAAATTCCATTTGTTTCATATCCTTAACAATATTTAGTGTTGCCAGTCTTTTTAATTTAAAATTAGGTATCTGCTTGCATAAAAAGTTGAATTTAGGCCCTTACCTCACACAAGACACAAAAATTAACTCAAAATGAATCACAGACCTAAATGTTACAGCTAAAGCTACTACAAAACTTTTAGAAGAAAACACAGTAGAACATCTTTGTGACCTTCCATTGGGCAAAATTTTCTCATATGCAATACCTGATAATATTCTACATTACCTAGAAAATCAATTACCTATAAAAAAAATAAAAATAAGAATTGGACTTCATCAAAATAAAAAATTTTTGTGCTTCAAAAGATATTATCAAGAAAATGAGAAAATAAGTCATGGACTTCAAGAAAATATTTACAAGTCATAGATCTGATAAAGGACTTGTATCCAGATCACATAAAGAACACTGAGAATGAAATAAGAAGGTTAATGGCCCAATTTTAAAAATGGACAAAGAACATGAATAAAGATTGCACCAAAGAATATGTACAAATTGAAAACAGGCACCTGAAAAGACCTCAATGCCTTCAGTCATTAGGGAAATGCAAATCAAAACCACAGCAAAATACAACTTCATACCCACTGGATGGCTGCAATCAAAAAGACAAATGAAACGGATGTAGAGAAACTGGAATGTTGCTTATAGAAATGTAAAATGGTAGGACCAGTTTGGAAAACAGTTT
>NW_007807136.1:0-1043 GCF_000696425.1 Galeopterus variegatus | reverse complement strand
AGGAAATTAAGCCTCGGAGAGATGAAATAATTTCCTCAGTGTCCCATACTCTGAATGTGAACGAGGACAGTCTGATTCCAAAAGCTGTGCTTCTAGGTGAAGTAGGTTCTGCTCACTCCGCATTCCCACCCCTATGTTTCCACTACACCACATGTTCTCCCAGTATCTTATCCTCCAGTAGGCACCGGTTTACTTTCTTTGAGTAATTTACCTCAACTTTGGACGATTTGCTTTATCCTATCCCGCACCAGAAGTTTCTTGAAGAACATTCTTCTGCTGAACTCTCATAAAACCTTCTCCTTCCTTGGCTTTTGTGATATCATTCTTTCAGTTGTCCTCTCATCCTTTCTCAATGTTTCCTTCTCTATTATCTTCACCAAATTGCCTCCTTAGCTAACACCTTAAATGTTGGTATTTCCCAGGGATCCATCCTCAATCCTGTTTTTCACACTGTTTTTTTCCTGAATAATCTCTGTACTTTCATGACTTGAGGGGCATTTATGATTGACATGATCTCTATTTTCTGAGAGACAACTTTCCGTAGTCTAAAACTATTTCTGGTTGCTTACCAACCACTGCCATCTGTGTAACACACACAAACAAAACTAAACTCATCATTTTCAAACATCCCAACTCGTTCTGACTTCTACAGTCCCATTCGTTGTAATCCACAAAGTTACTCAAGCCAGAAACCGTGATCGTTCTTAAATCCTCTCCCAGTCTCACTCCAGAATCCAAGTGTTCATAAAACCCTTATGCCTAAGTATATCTTTAATATGTCTCCTCTGCTGCATCCCCATATAATACTGCTCAAGCTAAATAATTCACCTCCCCTTACCTAGACTATGACAAAAGCATCCTAACTGGTTTCTCTGCCTCAATTCTCACCCAACCCTGGGGAATCCTTTCTCCATTGCTGGGCAGGGGGTAGGGGTAGAGCTCTTAAACTTTCCATAAAATACTTCAAAAGCTTCTCATCACGTATAAAAGAAGGTTCACACTAACATGAATACAAAATCGTTTATTATCTAGTCCCTGCAAAT
>NW_007807135.1:0-1044 GCF_000696425.1 Galeopterus variegatus | reverse complement strand
CTCATTTCATTCTGGCATCTACCACCTTCCTGGTTGGTATTTTTAATTTGCATACATTGAGGTGCTGTAAGGATTTTGATAAATGCAGCATCATGTATCCACCACTACAGTACCATATAGAATAATTTTACAGCCCTAAAAATAATCTCCTTTACTTTTTCTTTTTAACCTTTCTTCATCTCTAAACCCCTGGCAACCACCAACTTGAAATCTCTATAATTTTACCTTCTTCGTGTAAGTGGAATAATATGTAGTATTCTTAAATGGCTTCTTTCATGTAGCAATATTCCTTTAAGGTATATAGATGTCATGTGTGTATTTATTAATTGTTCCTTTTGATTCATCCTTTATTTTATCTAATTCTTTTACAATTTCAGTTTTTACATTTAATTCTTTAGTCAGTTTGGAATTTATTTTGGTATATGATTTGAGATAAAGATCTAACTTACTCTAAAAACTTAATTTTGTGAGTATCGTTTATTGGAAGAATTTTTCTCTGTTGATTTTAAGTGCTTTTACATAATTAAATTTATATGTATGTGATGATCTGTTTCTTATCTTTCTGAGGCTCAATTTTTCCATATTTAATTCTTATGCCACTACCACAGTATAAAAAATATTGTTGATTTATTATACAACTTAATATTGGTGGGAGCCCTCTTAATTATTTTTCATCATAAAAATTATTGATAATTTCCCCAGGTTTTAATTTTGAATGATTTTAGATTTTTTTATTATAAAAATGACATTGTGATTTTAAATAGAATTGAGTTAAGCTTATAAGCTAAATCAAGGAAAAATTGATATCTTTACAATATTGTCTTTCTTTACCAACGCATGTTACATCATTTCATTAATATGAACTTCCCTTATTGTCCAGTTTTCTTCATTTGGGACTTGGACATTAATTAAGTTTGTATCTAGATATTTTATATTTTTCAGCATTGTGAATTTTAAATATATATTATTAATTTCCAATTACTTTTTCTTTTTTTTTTTTTTTTCCTTTTTGTCTTTTTTCGTGACCAGCAACGGATCGCAACC
>NW_007807134.1:0-1044 GCF_000696425.1 Galeopterus variegatus | reverse complement strand
GTTTCATGTATTTCTTTCCTATCCTAGTGTCTGTAGATTCTAATTTGCCCATTTTGATTCTCAAAATGTAGCTGCAGAGCAAATTAAATCTCTCTCTTATATTAATTCTTCAATGGTTTGCCTTACTTAAAAATTAGGGACCTATCTGATGTTTTACACACTTTGGCATCTAGTACGATGTCAATGCTTTGCACAGAAACAGTACTGAATAGTAGGGGGGGAGAAAATGGTCATTGGGGAACCTCCTCTCTCCTATTCATTGTTCCATTGATTGAGATATTTCCTGATTTACTCACTGCCTAGAGTTATCCAGATCCTGCCCTGTCCTTTATCAGGATTTTCAGGGCTTTCCCAAGTTGAATACCCTTTATTCCAGGGCCGCACCAAGCTTGGTTTCTTCACCAGAGTTTACCAACCAGGCACAAAGGCAAACTGTCTGTTCACTGCACAACAAGTGTTCAGACCTGGAGACTTCAGCCAACAGATGCTCCTTCTTTGTACCTTAAAACACACAAAAATGACATAACATCACATGTAAAAAGGCTGGGAAGCACTGGTTGAAGCCTGACTGCCTTGGAGCCCTGGTTGGGGTCAAAGACTTTTTCCATAAAACAATATTAGGTGAATGGTATACCAATTGGTTTATATTTCCTTTCAGGATTCAATAATCATAGTGAGTATCCATTATTTATTTAAGACAGAAAATTTTAAGCCAAAGGCCAAGGATGATTTAAAAGAAAAAATACTGGTATCACACTTAAATGGAGAGCCATTCTCTTATGAACCACCTTCATAAGAGAATATTAGACAAGAAATCTCTCCTCCACCAGCTGTACAGGAACAACTGTCTTTTGCAGGTATTACTGCAGAGGGAGGGTAAATTCTAAGAAGTTATCTGGTTAACTTAACATGAGGTCATTTAAGGGGTGTGTGTATGTGAGAGAGAGAGAGAGAGTGAGAGACAGGCAGACAAACACAGAAAGAGAGAGAGAGAGCTGAAAACTGATAACGTAGCATTTTAAGTATAAATAAATATCCTTTAGA
>NW_007807133.1:0-1044 GCF_000696425.1 Galeopterus variegatus | reverse complement strand
ATATATATATACATCTCATGCACATACACACATTTATCTAAATATCTACATTACACGTTAAATCATCACAATTTTATCATTGGATTTGTTCACTAATTTATTGCCCAGACCTTACTAAATGAAGACCAGAAAAGCACTTCACAAGTTCTTGGGACCCAAAAACCCATTCTCAAGTTATCACAGTAGAATAGTTACTGTAGGTTGAATGCCACCCACCCAAACTCGTTGAAGCTTAAATTATGTCCTCAAATGTTCCAGGTGTTGGAAACTTGACCCTCACTATGACAGTGTTGAGAGGGTTGGAAATGCTATTACAGTAATTGAAAGGTGGAGCCTTGAAGAGGTGATTAGATTGCAGGACCGTGCTGTATTGAATGGATTAATAATGGTGGTCAGGGGCATGGTTTTGAGGGCGATTAAAGGAGAGCACATGTGAGTCACTCTCTCTCTGCTCTGCTATTTTCTGCCATGTGAGATGCCTGCACTGCTGCAAAGCCACCACCGAAGAAGACCCTCACCAGCTGTTTTCCCTGGACTTTGGACTTCCCAGCCCCTGAAACTGTAAGCAATAAATTTCCTTTTCTTACAAATCACCCAATTCCAGGAATTTTGTTATAAGCAACAGGAACAGACTGATACATTAGCAAAAAAGCAAACATACAAACAAAAAACCCTCAAAGGTACCAATTACAGTATGATTCATCAGGATAGAATAGACTTGGTTCCAAGTGAGCCAAACACTTCTGTGACACAGCACATCCAGGACTGATTTCTCGCCCACACCACAGTCAGGTCATCCTCTTCTGTCTACCGGTTGTGATGTCTGGAACTCATTGGCCTCCTGGTTCACCAAGCAGGGAAGAGAGAGCTGGAGCATCCTTCAGGACGTTATTCCAGGGCAGGCCTGGAAGTGACTAATCTCCTTTCTACCTATCCTAAGGGTTGGAACTTAGTCATATGACCAAATCTAACTGCAAAGGAAGGATGGGGAATTTGTACACTGGAGTCAGAACTGGTGAGGTGGACACACTGCACAGTCCTTTT
>NW_007807132.1:0-1044 GCF_000696425.1 Galeopterus variegatus | reverse complement strand
ACTTGCACATGGGCAACAGGGCCATCTACGATCTAAAGAAGGGAATAACAAAATTCTTAAACTAATTTCACTTCCTGTTTAAATTCCATTTTTCCATATTTTTTTCCCTTTACTTCACTAGGAAGATGAGGAAATTAACACTCATTGAGTGCTGCATATGCTAGTATTTGCTCAAAGTTTACACTTGAATTTTATTTAACCCATATGACAGCCCGGGAAGAGAGTGGCACTACCCAGTTTACAAACAAAAACTAAGCCTCAGTGACTTTCAATTACTTAAAAGTAATAGAGCTGGCATCCAACCCAGGTGCATCGAATTCCCACGCCCAAGCTCTGAACCCCACGTTATGCTCTCTCTACACAGCAGCTCCATCTCCCACAAAATCTACTTGGGATTTCCATACCCTCTCCCTTTGTCTCTTCCAGGCTTTCTACCTTTTTAAAATCTACTTGATTTTCTGCTTCTTTGAAAAATTCCTGCTGATTTTCTAGCTCAAAAGTGTTTTTTATTTTTTCATTCTTGGAATTCATATAGGATATTTTTCAAAGAGTTTTCTGGAAACATTGGTTTACCAAAACTCCACAACACTGGCTCTGTAATCAAATTAATTGTAAACCCTGCATATTAAATCAATTTTGGGAGCTAGGCGGTACAATCTTTTTTTTAATCTTGAGACAGTACAATAGTAATTTAAAAATTCATGGAAAGATTTGCATTGTCTTTTAATTCAATTTTTTCTTGAATGTTTTGAAGCACCCCCGTATGTTCCAGGCACTCCTATAACTATATAACATCAACCCAATTCAACTGTTCATGTATTATTTTATCTTTGCTCTGGTAAGTTGTATCATGAAATCAGTTTTAATCTTGAATGTTGTGACCAAATACAGATTACTATAAATATAGTTTGTGTATAAGAGTGGTCTTCAAAAACCTCATGGAAAGAATCATTATTTTTCAATCCTATTTTTCCACGAACTTTTTGAAGTATCCTCTTCTGTGTGTGTGTATGTGTAAGCAAATTATATGATAAGTACTTAAAA
>NW_007807131.1:0-1044 GCF_000696425.1 Galeopterus variegatus | reverse complement strand
TTATCTGCACCCCTTTGTTTATTGTAGCATTATTCACAATAGTCAAGATAAGAAAATAACCGAAATGTTCACTGGTGGATGAAAGAATAGATAAAGAAAATATAGTGTATACATAGAATAGAATATGACTTAGCCTTAAAAAAGGACATCCTACCATTTACAACAACATGAATAAACCTAGAGAACGTTATGCTAGGTGAAATAACTCAGTCACAGAAAGGCAAATACTGCATCATTCTATCTATATGAGGTATCCAAAATAGTCAAACTTATAGAAGCAGAAAATAGAATGGTGTCTATCAAGGGCTGGAAGGAGGAGAAAATGGTGAACTGTTGGTCAATGTGTATAAAGTTACAGTAACGCAAGATGATTAAGTTCTGGAGATCTACTTTTCAACATACTACCAATAGTTAACAACATAGTACTCTGTGCACTTTAAAATATGTTAATAGGACAGATGTCATGGTAAATGTTCTTACTCAAAAAAATAAAATAAAAAAGAAAAAGAAAAAGAAAAATTAAAGCAAAGACAAGAAAAAACCACAGAAGAATGCAAAGAATTTTTTTAGAAGTTATGGATATGTTTTGTACTTTGATTATTCAAATGTATCAAAATGTCTACATTCAATATGTGCAATATTCTGTATATTATTAAACCTTAATAAAGCTTAAGAGAGGAAAAACTAACTATTCTTGGCATTTTAAATTAAGAATAAAATTTTCTAGGACTTTGTACCTCGTTTCATCAGAATCTGATCCACCCAGTTGAACCAACAGCATGAAATGCAGAATGGATAATGAAAGATTTCCTCCCCAGAGCAAAGCAATAGGGAGAATCCATCACCTATGCTGGAAAATTTTTCCAGAAGTCTCTCTTGGGACTCTAACATTGAAGAACAGGCTAATCCCATACCACTGATCTATGTTACAAGGTCAGTGTTCTCACTAGCAGCTACACACGTCCTCACACCAGCAACCACAAGAGCAATTTGTAAGAAACATAAAGACACCATTACTCATTTTGGCTGAGGAATGAATGTCAT
>NW_007807130.1:0-1044 GCF_000696425.1 Galeopterus variegatus | reverse complement strand
TCGGTAACTATTGCTTTGTAGTACAATTTGAAGTCAGGTACTGTAATACCTCTGTTTATTTTTAGTATTATTATTAGCATATTCATTATTAATAATCATGGTTTTTCTTTATGCCCTTTACCCAGTCTGTCCCTCTCCAAACCCCCTCCTTATCTCCCCTACATCTCTAGTAACCTTAGGTTTGCTCTCTCCTTCTGAACGTTCAACAAATTGTTGTGGTCTTTTCTTTCTTTCTGACTTTCTTTCTTTCTTTCCTTCTTTCTTAGCACCCAGTTATAAGTGAGAACATGTGGTATTTCTTTTTCCTTGTCTGGCTTATTTCACTTAACACAATTTTTTCCAGAATCATCCATGTTGCTGCAAATGGCAGAATTTCATTCTTTTTTATGGCTGGGTAGTATTTTATTGTGTATATATACCACATTTCCCTTATCCAGTCATCTGTCAAAGGACACTTAGGTTGGTTCCATGTTTTGTCTATTGTAAATAGAGCTGCAATGAACATAGGAGTGCAGGTATCCCTTCAACATGATGATTTCCATTCCTTTGGATATATACCCACAGTGGAATTAGAAATTGGACTATATGATAGTTCTGTCTATAGTTGTTTGAGGAACCTCCATACTGCTTTCCATAGTCTCTGCGCTAATTTGCAGTCCCACCAATAGTGTAGAAGAGTTCCCCTCTCCCCACATCCTAGCCAGCATTTGTCATTCATGGTCTTTTTAATAATGGCCAGTCTAACTGGGGTGAGATGATATTTCAATGTGGTTTTGATTTACATTTCTCTGATGACTAGTGATGCTGAACATTTTTTCATGTACCTCTTGCCCAATTGTATGTCTTCCTTTGAAATATGTCTATTCATCTCCTTTGCCCATTTTTAAATTGGATTATTTGGTTTTTTATTGTATAGTTGTTTGAGTTCTTTGTATAGTCTGTATATTAAACACTTGTCAAATGTATAGTTTGCAAATATTTTTTCCCATCCCATAGGTTGTCTTTCTGCTCTGTTGATTGTTCCCTTTACTATGCAGAAGCTTT
>NW_007807129.1:0-1044 GCF_000696425.1 Galeopterus variegatus | reverse complement strand
GTCTGCCACAGAAACACTTAGTTTTTTCTCCATAAATGGAATCATATTGTATGTCTTTTTTGTAAATTGCTGTAACTGGTGACTTTTCAGTTAAATTTGATTCCCTGTTTAACTTGATTATTCTTTCTGTACATTTCCATAACTGACCTCTCACTCTGTTTCTTCCTATCTGCCTTTTAAGATAATCCCCCTGATGCAGAAATCATGAGTTGTTTGCCTAAGGTGTTCTGCAGGACTGTTAAGAGTTAACTTAGCCCAGCACAAACTGAGCTAAACTGGTTGAGTCTATAGATCTCTCTACTAAGCCTGCTTGAATGTCCGATGGGTGGCATTTGATGTCACAGGGCCAAAAACTCCACCTCCAGATCATGTTAATGGCCCCATTTTTTGAACATGTGACTCATGAAGAAGCATACAGATGGTTTGCACCTGCACAGATGGCTGAAGAACTTCTTTGAACCCATTAACCAATCACAATCCTCCATGCCTCACACCACCTCTACCCATTTCCCCATAAATATCCCTTCTTTCCCACTTTTGAGAAGGTAGATTTGAGATTTATTTCTCTTGTCTTCTCACTTGGTGACCATACAAATAAACTTTTTCCTCTGCTGCAAAGACGAGTATCAGTATTTGGCTTGCTCTGCATCAAGCAATGGTCCCTGTTTGGTCACATTGCTATTTTCATTTAATACGTACTAGATGAGATCTAGTTGCATGACACACATATTTCATCAATTTTTAACATACAATTTTTCAGATCTTAATGTGAAAACCTCTTACTACTGACTTTACGTGCATCAAAACCAGAGAAGGAAGGGTGTCTACCAGTGGCTTTGTAGAAAATCCTAGAAATTAAAATAGAGGAATACTTTTTAAAGAAATGTGGTATCAGTGATGTGTTGGATGGCACACAGGACGACTTGTTGGGGAAAAGCACATCACTGATGACTAAATCAAAAGTGATTTGGAAAAGTCAGACCCTCAACATGAAGTTGCTTTAAGAATACCTTAACCTATTCATTTCCTTTATATTTTCCTTTT
>NW_007807128.1:0-1044 GCF_000696425.1 Galeopterus variegatus | reverse complement strand
GAACTGGACTCAATATTTAGATTAATCAATAGGTAAGTGAAAGGCTAAGGATGTTTCACATTATGTGAGAATTTTCTACTTCACCAGAAGATCTGTCATAGGATTCCTGTAGTGAGTTTTCCTGGACCATTTGAAGTGAGACCCAATATATGAAAAATCAATTCACAGGTTATTTTTTGAGAATATATTTATTTCATAAGGTTTTGAACCTTAGAAATTGTGCCTCCTGATGTTTTTCCAAACAGGTTTGCCTGTCTGGAGCATGTGAAGGCAGGAGTTTGAGGAGGTTATATCATATATTCAGTAGATATCTAATAAATGTGTTCAATGATTAAATGAATTAAAAACCAAGTGGGTGGTTATATAGTGTCTTAGTCTGTTTTCTGTTGTTTATAATGGAACACCTGAAACTCGGTAATTTATACAAAAATGAAATTTTTTTACGGATTAGGAGGCTGGGAAGTCCGAGGTTGAGGGGGCCCATCTGGTGAGGGCCTTCTTGCTGGTGGGGACCTTCTGCAGAGTCACAAGGTCGCACAGAGCATCACATGGCTAGGAAGCTGGGCATGCCAGCTCAGGTCTCTCTTCCTCTTCTTATAATAAAGCTACCAGTCCCACTCCCATGATAACTCATTAATACATTTGTGGATTAATACATTTATGAGGGCAGAGCCCTTATGACCCAATAACCTCTTAAAGGTCCCACCTCTCAATACTGCCACATTGGGGATTAGGCTTCAACATGAGTTTTGGAAGGAACAAACACGCAAACCATAGCAGATGGGTACATAAGTAGATAAATGAACCAATGGATTAGCAAATAAAATAAATGAATTACTATTTTGGAAGAAAATTTTCTGAATTATCAGAAGGGAAAGGGGTATTGTCCTGCTACAAGCTCATTCATGCCTAAGTGAGGCCCTAGGCTAGTCCACTACATTCCAAACTACAAGCATAAATATGGAATCAAAGGAACATTTTTCGACTTCCAGTCAAGATGGCAGAATAGACAGTCCCCAGCATCACTCTCTCCCACAAATCAAC
>NW_007807127.1:0-1044 GCF_000696425.1 Galeopterus variegatus | reverse complement strand
TTCATTTTGGCAGGGAGTTTCACTCGGGTCTTGGACCTCTGCAGGAAGTCTGCTCTCTGGTTATTTTGAATTCTACTAAGTTGCTGGATACCGCCCTGCCGGTCCCGTAAGGTGTGTTTGTTCTGCACCTTGCTATCGGGGCATTTTCACACTCTGTGTGCACTAGTTGGGGCTGTTGAGCCTTGCAAAGGGGTCCCGCAGGGTGTGTAATTATTGTTATTTTTTTTCCCGAGACTCCGCCTCCTTTTGCCAGAACCCTCTCCACTCTGTGCTCTCAGAACAGGGCTGAAGCGTGTCTTCTGCAAACCTCGCCTTTTAGCTGAGACATCAAAGCTGTGCCCTGCCCCGCCCTGCCCAGGATGAGTTTCAGGTGTCTAGTCTCTCCAACTGCAGGGTGTGAGCTCCTCGGGGGAGGGTCCCACAGCACACAGTTCCTCTTTGACTCCCCCCAGCACGGGTCGATCGGGGCACCCTCTGGGAGTGCTCTCCAGCAGGTTCAATGTAGCTCCAGAGCGCTCCGGGCTCCCCTCTCCCAACCAGAAATCAGTTAGTGGTTCTTCCAAAGTGAGGCCCACAGAGATGGTATCTGCCTCCCGGAAACAGGGAGTTTACCTGGGGCCGAAGCCCAGGGTATGGTTGAGAGATGATCTGGGTGGGCTCCTCTTCCCTGCCCTCATGACGCTGGCCGGGGGCTCCCCACGCTACCAGCCCCGTCAGAGATCCGCGGGGAGAGTGGTATTGTAAGCCAGTCCACAGGCCCCGGGGGGCCCTGTGTCGAGGTAAGCAAGTGGCACGTCTCAGTGAGGAGCCGTGCCAAGCAAAGATGGCTGGCCTGCCTGATCCGAGCTGGCCGTCTCCGCCCCCACCCGAGGAAATGGAGGCAGCTCTGTTGCGGGCGCCTAGCCTGGTGTGTTAGGCAGGAGCCAGGCGGGCGGGGACCAGTCGGGCTCTGCCCTGCAAGTGGGGCTGGACTGGGGGTGACTCAGAGCTTGCAGAGTTGGGCCAGTCCGGCGCCTTCCACTCCGTTTCTGTGTCGTCTCTGCT
>NW_007807126.1:0-1044 GCF_000696425.1 Galeopterus variegatus | reverse complement strand
TATCTAGATGTTTATCCAATTGGCCCAGTTTCATTTGTGAAAAATACCATCTAATCTCCCCTCTTAATAGTAATGTTACCATTTTCATAATTTAGACACACTTAGGTTGACGTCTGTAGTCGCTCTAGTTTTGTTGGTCAGTCTGTATACCCTTGAACTACTACCACTCTTTTATTCCTCTAGCTTCGTAGTCAGGCTTGATGCCTAGTACTGTTGGATATGGAAGATCTGATCCAATCATTCAATAAGCTTTATCAAATGTACATATACTCATCTTTGTATCTAAGATGGTTAATTTTAGATGTCAACTTGACTATATTAAGGGATTTCTAGAGACCTGGTAAAGCATTATGTCTATGAGGGTGTTTCTAGAGAAGATTAGCATGTGGGCATGAGTGGACTAGGTGGGAAAGATTTACCCTTAATACACGTGGGCACAATACAATCAGCAGGGGGTCTAGAAAGAACAAAAACAGAGAAAAAGTGAATATCTTTCTATCTTCTGGAGCTTTGATACATTCTTTTTTCCTTTCCATAGACATCAGAACTCCAGACTCTTCGGCCTTTGACTTCCAGGACTTACACCAGCAGCACCTCCAGATTCTCAGGCCTTGGCTTCTGACTTAGAATATAACATCAGCTTCCCTGGTTCTGAGGCTTTTGGAATTATACTTAGCCATGCTTAGGGCATCCAGTTAGCAGAATGCCTATCATGGGACTGCTCAGAAATTTAAACAAAACAAGTGCTAGTGGACTGATTAGATTATGCTCAGGTCCTATATAAGTGGAGTAGTATGTAGGTCTGAATTTAGGCATAAATCCCTGAAATATATGCACTCAAAGTAATATTGAGAAAAAAATAAAATAAAATCTTCCTCTTTCTCACTCTCTTTCTCTCTCTCTCCCCTCCCCTCCCACACACACTGTTTTTTTAAAATTTAAGTCTATTGAAGAACTTAATGAGCCTGTTCAAATATTCTCCGAAATATAATCAGTCAGATAAAAACAAACCATATGTTAAAAATATATAAATTTAAATTCTAT
>NW_007807125.1:0-1044 GCF_000696425.1 Galeopterus variegatus | reverse complement strand
CTAATTCATTTCTCAGGGCTCCTGCTTCCTACTGTCTTCCATTTGTCTTAAAGGAGATGTGCCTTTCCTTGGGTAAACTCCTTGGCCAGGGGTAGTTTCCCAGGGGGGTGGGTGGATAGGTCTATGTCACACCTTTACCTCATCCTAAAGGTTTACATTACATCAAATAAAACATACACACACACACACACACACACACACGCACACACACAAAAGATATTTCAGGACAAAAGAAACTGCCAAATTACCAAGTTTACCAAATTAATAGTTAAGACAGCTTGTGTAGGAAAATAGTCACTTTCTCACATAATTTCCATATCCACATAGGATGTAACATTCTTCCAAAAAGAGCACTGCACAGGCTGAGGACAAAGTGGTTTGCTTGTTTGTTTGTGTGTGTGTTTGTTTGTTTCTTTTCTTATTAGGAATTCAGCAACAAGAAGGAAATGCTTAAGGTCTTATTTATTTGGAGGAATATAATGGCATAATTAGTGGAGGGGCCGAAGGGAGCCATCTCTTCCAGCTCCCTGAAGGTGCTCTGAAAAATCATTTGATAAACACAGATTCATATGAAGAAAAGACTTAATAATTTTTATTATGTCACAGTTTTACTTGACATGGGAGCCCTCAGAACCCAAGGATAAAGGAAAAATTATCCATATTTATGCTTAGGTTCTATGAAACAGGCACAGACCGGGAGAAATGGGATTGGACAGAAGTATGATCTAATGCTAAGAGACTGAGTGGGGAAACTGGCAAAACCTGTGTGTTTAGATTCTTCTTGGCCTCTCTGTGTAGCATTCGTTCCTTCAGGGTATGGGGCAGCACCCTTTCTAGAATGGAGGTCTTACGGCCACAAGGAAGGTCGAAGAATTTCTTTATGGCCCAGTCCAAGACAGAAAGGCAAGGGAATAGGGGAAGATTACAGCATACCTATCCCCTGTCTTGGGGAAGAGGGATTCTAGTTTCTGTGGCTGGCCTCGGGGGAGAATGGGGCTGAGAGACAGGAGCGCAGGTAAAGTTCAGATGAAAACTTTGCTTTTG
>NW_007807124.1:0-1044 GCF_000696425.1 Galeopterus variegatus | reverse complement strand
TTAAAAGTAAAACATTTATTTTTGGTACTCAGGCTATAAATTTTCCTCAGAGTACAGTTTTAGCTGTGCCCCATTAGTTTTCTTATAAAACACTCTTCATGATTTTCTATATAATTTATAATTTTAATTTTAATTTCCTCTTTAATAAAAAAAAATTTCACATAAAAAGATACATTTTGGATAGCAGTAATAAATACAGTATTGGATTATTTGAAAATTCAATTAATGTAGATCAGAAAATCATTTGAACATACTGATTTCATATGAAAAGATTTATATTACCTAGTGATTTGAAACAAAATACTGGACAAAAAATCATTAGGTAAAACTCATTTAAGCCTTATACTGAGGGCAATGATGACAAACTGGTCAATGAGCATCATCAATTCAAAGAGAATTTAATATTAGTCACTGATAAAGAAAAATTGAAAAGACCTGAAATCTTGCAATTAATATATGAGAGAAGCTTGATAGAATTTTCCCCAAATTTGGACAAAAATCCTACAAAGTTACACAACAATACCAATACCACATTGTAATGCTGAACGAAACCATCAAACCATCATTAATAAAAAGCAAATTTTGATTAACTATGCATGCTAGAAGAAAGACTAAATTATCTTTCTCTTTTATCTATAAAAAATATTATAAAATTAATGTCATATGAAGAGGCAATCAAAGAATATGCAGCCAAATATTATAAAGGGGTGTCAATATTGACTGTGTCAGGAAGTTAATACAAAAACATTTTTTTTTCATATTTTCTAATGTTTGCCTAATGTGTTAGCTTTTAAATTTTTGAATTTATTATACTTTCTTCATTCTAGATAAATATTCATGTTTATTCCTAATTTTGCATTTGTAATTTTATATTATTTTTTCTTAAAGAACACCCTTTTCCCTCCCCTCCACAAATTTATATGCTTTAGTCTTCACAAAGCTTTTCTGCCCAGACTTGGAATAATCCCAGGTCCCCTGTTTCTCCTTCATATACATTCTATTGGTACCAGCTTATTTCTTAAGTGGTAATGATGGTTCTTTCCA
>NW_007807123.1:0-1044 GCF_000696425.1 Galeopterus variegatus | reverse complement strand
TGCTAAACTCCTCACCTGCACAAGTGCTAATTTACCAAAAACCTTTCTCAGTTGAGTATAGCTTACCAACCCTTACCCATCATTCTGTCATATAATTTATCATTAATGACATTCAATCTATTTTTATTTATTGGTTCCTTGTCCATCTCTCCCCATAAAGGTGGGGACTTTAATTGTTTCGTTCACAGATGCATTTCCAGTGCCCAAAACTGTGCCTGGCACACAATAGGTACTCAATATTAGTTGAATGAATGAATGAATAAGCTCATTGTAATCTTTCTTTAGGAAAACCTATCCGTGTCCATATTATCAACTATTACTTCTAATTAGAAGCAATCCAATTTACATCTCCATGTTCTAAACTTGATCATTCACCAGACCCAGATCTCTTAGCCTATCATTTCATTTTCAAACTTTTGCTCTACCTAAACTTTCTGCGCTATAAATAAACATCACTGTTTCTCTAGGATGTCTTAAGCTTCTTCATCTCACGCCTTTGTACATGCCATTGCCCTTCCCCAGAATGTCTTTTGCTTTCTCTCCACTGTTCTGATACTTCTGGACAGTTGCAGGCCTTTTGCAGGCTCTAGGTTTGCTCAGACGTTTCCTCCTCCTTAACTGACACTCATCTGTAAAACCACAGCTCAGACAGTGCTGCTTTAGAGAGAACTTCCTTGGCCATCTAACCATACTTCATTTCATCGATCATTTCCTTCATGATGACACCCATCCCAATCTGGAATTATCTGAATTGTTTTTTCACCTACCAATTGAATATCATTATGTTCCTCATTAGATCATGATCCTTTAAGGGCAAAGGCTTTGTGTCTCTTGTTCATTCCTATATTCTTCATGGAAAGACAGTCTTTGGAACACTCTAGGTGCTCAGTAAAGGTCTGTTGCATGAATTAATTTACAAAATGAACTCTTCAGTCTACAATGATCTCTTTTATCTAGCCAAGTTATAGCACTTTCCAATGCTACTGCTCTTCTGGAAATGGATGATGCAGTGTCTTGAGAAACCCTTGAATTGGTGTCTTAAGT
>NW_007807122.1:0-1044 GCF_000696425.1 Galeopterus variegatus | reverse complement strand
GTGGCACTTGTGGCTTTATAGAAGAGGAAGAAGTATGTTAGTGTGCTCTCGCTCAGGCATCTCACTATGTGATTCCCTGTGTTGCCTTGGACTCTGTAGAAAGAGAGTCCCCACCAAGTTGACCTTCACCAGATGTGCCTCCTGGATCTTGGACTTCCCAGTTGTCAAAACTGTAAGAAATAAATTCTTTTTAAAAAATTCTTTTATAAATTATCCAGTTTCAGGTATTCTGTTATAAGTGGCAGAAAACTGGCTACTGACTAATACAAAAAATTGGTACCAAGAGTGAGGTGTTGCTCATAATGAATACCTGAAAGTGTTGTAGTAGCTTTGTAACTGGATAATAGGCAGATTCTGGAAGAATGTGGAGAAGGCGGCTAGAAAAAGCCTAGATTTTGGTGAGGGCTTAGAAGACAAGACGACCAGGGAAAGTTAGACTTCTCAGAGATTGGCTAAGTGGTGGTGACCAGAATGCTGATAGAAATATGGATGATATAGGTAATTCTGAGGAGTCTCAGATGGAAGTGAGGAGGAGCCTATTGGAAACTGTTAGGGCAAAGGTCACCCTTGTTATAAACTAGCAAAGAACTTGGCTGTTTTTTGTCCATGCCTGAAGGTTTTATGAAATACAGTACATAAGAGTGATGAACTGAGGTATTCTGTTAAAAGTGACAAAAAACTAATACACTTACTGATGCCAGGGAAATTCTGGAAAGTCTTAGGATAGAGGGAGGATGCAAGTTGAAGTGATTCTCATCAAAGTTTACTTATTCTCTTCTCCTACTCTTTTTTCTCTTGCTCCTTAACTTGAGTTTTTTGGTCAGAGGGAGTTGGAGTGTGTATGTGTGATTGCATATTCTTGTAAATCTTTCTACTCTTACATCTGGAGTACAGCTTTTAAATTTAAAAAGACAAGAAAAACAAGAATCTGATGTCTGTGCCCTCTGTTCCTATGTCCCCTTGAGGTTCAAGAGATCTTCCAGGTAGCAACACAAATGTAGGATGATCAGAGAGGAAAGTCTGTCATCAATAACTCACTCTATC
>NW_007807121.1:0-1044 GCF_000696425.1 Galeopterus variegatus | reverse complement strand
CCAGCCTCCTCTCTGGTCCTTAAACATGCCCCACACACTCCTGCCTCGGGACCTTTGCCCTTGTTGTTCCTCCATCTGGAATGTTCCTCATCTCCATATCCCATGGCTGGCTTCCTCATTTCCTTCCAGTCTTTACTCAAATTCACTTCTTCATGAGACATCCCATGGACAACCCACTTAATCTTTTAGTCTTCCCCACCATCGCGTATCCCTCTACCCTTATTTTTCCTTCTTAGCATTTATCACCATCTAAAATACTCTCTATTTAACTGCTGGACATGTTTATTAACCTCTTCACAAGGATGGATAATTTATCTGTTTTATTCCCAAACAATTTATCTCATGTGCTTGTGATAGTGCCTGGCACATAGTAAACACTCATGAAGTATTAGTGGAATGAGTGAAGCTCTTAGAACCAATACTGAGGAATGTTTTAAGAGACCACTATTTACGGTGGCATCAGAGACCATGATCTGTTCATCCGTACAAAGCAGGCAGGCATGAATAGTTATATATTTAAACTTAAAGCAACAGGCAACATTGCTCCTTATCTGGTACTTCCTCTGGCGTGATCCTTCCTTCTTGGCATAGATGACAGATTGCCTGACACTAAATGTAGATCAGAGGATCTCATCACAGTGAGGACAGACATTCAACAACCTTGCCAGATCAATGACCCCACAGCCTACAACTGACCAGAGCCCCCCTCAGGACAGAGATTCTTAGCAACAAAATATATCATTCACCTATTATCCATCTTTCCATTGCTTTTCCAAAGCCAGGCCTTACCTAGAAATGCCTCTAATTTGGATGAGGTTGATTTAACAACTAACCTGCTGATTTACTGAGAAAAACAATAGGACCAGCAAAGAGCTTAAGTGGTTGATACTACAGCCTAAACCCAGAGAATGGTTTCTAGGTTTTTAGATAAAGTATAGTTGTTTGGGTTTCCACAGAAACCTGTGCATAGTCCACATTACATCGGACTTGAGTTCTTTGATTTGATAACATACCCTAAAAATACAGCTAATTTCAACTGCAATA
>NW_007807120.1:0-1044 GCF_000696425.1 Galeopterus variegatus | reverse complement strand
TTTTTTTTTACATTAAAGCATGTAGTGGTCTGAGGTGTTGATCCAATTTTATCTTTTATTCCAAGCAATTCTCCAGTTAACCTGATTTCATTTATTTAAATGTCCATCTTTTCATCAGTGACTTGCCACTTTCCCAGAATTGATTTGCCATCCTCATCATATGCTAAATTCCACATGTACTTAGGCCTAAAGCTAGATTTTTAATTTTATTCTATTAATATCTTGCTCTCTCCCTCTCTTTCCTCTATGCATGCCATTACAACACTGTCTTAAACATAAAGGCTTTGCAATATGGTTTAGTATCTCATAGGCTCAGACCCTTCTCACTGTTCCCCCTGGCCCTTTGGGGTTTCTTGGCTGTTCTTGCTTGTCAATATTTCCACGTGAACTTTAGAATCAGCTTTTTTAGTTACAGGAAAACAAAACAAAACAAAACAAAACAAAAAACCCCAAAAAACCCAAACAAGAATATTCATTGGTATTTTAATTGAGATTGCATTACATTTTTGTTTTATTTGGGGGAACATTGGGGTCTTTATTATACCATATCTACATCAAATAGTGTTTTTCCATTTGTAAAATGTACTTTCGAATCTTTCAAGAGTATTTTAAATTATACCCTAAACGTTTTTAAGTTTCTTTTAGGGTTAGTTTTAGTCATTTTTTCCTAAGTATTGTAAATGGAATTTCTTCTATTATATCTTGTTATATCTAATGTGTTTAGGTATAAAGTCTGCTGATTTTTTTGCGGGGGGAGATCAGCAATTATAGCAAGACCACGTTTAAAATATGGTTCTTTTGGACTTTCTTATTTCACCCTTTTCCTCTTTTTCAAACGTGCATTGTGGACAGCCAGCTCCTTTTCCCTGAAGGAATGCTTGCTCTTTTGACTTGACATTATGGCAATATTGAATTGTTGTAACATGGAAGAAGTGGAAAACATATCAGTCTTCTCCATAAAATCTTCTCTCTCTTTCTCTCTCTTTTTTTCCCTCAAGCCATTGTAATTGCTTGTCTTATCACCTTTGCAAACCTTGGCTTTTT
>NW_007807119.1:0-1044 GCF_000696425.1 Galeopterus variegatus | reverse complement strand
CCCACAGAGCCAGCAAGGATATAGCTTTATATTCAGAATACTGAGTAGCAGCTTCAGGCCAGGCACGGGGACCACCCCAGGACAACCTGAATCCAAAGCCCTCTAAGGATTCCCGGATTCGTGTGCTGCAGATTTCATCAGGGGTGTTGTGAGTACAGGAGGCTTCCTGCCATTCTGTGCAAAGCAGCCCACTGCTGAGAGAAAGGAAGAGGACAGCCCCATGCAGACACCCCAGCCAGTTCTGCGTTGCTGGGTCCCAGAGCCTCGGGAAGGACTGTGAGGAGCCAGCAAGCAGAACTGCTGCAGGCAGCCAGAAACCAGGGGCTTCAAAGGGTGGATCAATTCATCAAAGCCCTTTCAGTCTCCCTCTTTGCCAGCGAGGGAGGCAGGAATTCAGCAGAGGCAAGCTCTGTGCTATAACTCTTTAAAAACACATGCGTTTCTAAGGGGGAGTCCTTTGCTGTGCATGGAGTGGGGAAGACTGTATTTGGCCCCCAAAAGGCAAAGGAACAAGAGCAGAGCTCATGGGTTCCCTTTGATGGTGCATGGGGGCTTTGATTATTATTGATCAAGCCTGTGCCTCTGAAAACCATGGCTGGAGGCAAGAGAAGGAGAACGATGATCAAATCCTCAGCTGAACTCACAGTCACCCGGGAGGCTTAATAATGCCCTGTGTCCCAAAGGCTGCACCCAAACCAATTGCATCAGACCCTCTGAGGTGGGTCCCTGCATCAGTGTTTTGTGAATTTCCCCAGGTGATGACAATGCATAGCCGGGGCTGAGGGACGCAAGGTTCAGAGCAGAGTTCTGTGCTGAGCAGCCAGCCAGCTAGCCATGTGAGGCCATCTGAGCCTCAGCACAGATGAGGGGCCTCAAGAAGCAGGTGTCCTGGGACTGAGAGAAGCAGGCACAACTTGGGAGTCGCCGAGTGTGGCAGCATGTTCCACTTGCTGAGAGTGATGGTGGGTTTCACTGTCAACTTGTCTGGGCTAAGGGGTGCCCAGATAGCTGGTAGAACATCATTCTGGGTATGTCTGAAAGGGT
>NW_007807118.1:0-1044 GCF_000696425.1 Galeopterus variegatus | reverse complement strand
CCTTTATCTTAAACTCCCACCCCAGCTTTTAAATCTTAGTCCAGCTCTCCCACCTCTGAGCGCTTTCTTAGAGAACCTCCTTAGTGCATCCCCATTGCCACCGCCTCAGTCCCTACCAGGAGAAGCCAATTGTGTGTATCCCACCCACTGGACCATTGGTTCCTTTTTAGGGCAACATCAAAACCTTTCCTGGAAGTCCAGCGGGGCACACAAGGTGGGGCCCGCCCCTCACCATCAGCCTTTCCTACCCCGTGCTGGGCATGGTGATGACGGTGACCCTGGCTCAGGGTGGCCCCTGCCTCCCACACTGCCCCAGGCTCTGGGAATGCAACAGAGGACAATGCGATAAACCCTTTGGAACCCGGGACACGCGGCCCACTTTGATGTCTATCACCAGTGAGGTGCCAAATGCTGGCCAGCAGATGTGCTGGGCTTTTCGTAAGTTCCTTCTCCAGCGTAGGCAGCAGGTTCTCCCGTGCTGGGTGCTGTGGGCACAGAATAAATCAGACCTGGTAGAACTCGAATGTCAGAATGAGGGATGTAGGCAGAGATGAAAACAAGTATATGTGCAATAAGGTTCTCACTGCAGTGCTGGGGTTGGGACTACTCTCCTGGTTCTTTGTCTCCTCTGTTCCCAGTGTGACTGCAGTTTGAGCAGATGCCCATTCAGAGCCCAAGTGCAGTGGTTAGCGCAGGCCTGGGGAGCTGCTTCCTGCTCAGGAGCTTCCACCTGTGAAGAAGGGAAGGAAAGGCCTGGAAGGTCTGGGTCACCCAACTGTGCAGGTGAACTCTAGGCTCCTGGTTACCCCAGATTTGGGACTGGCCCTGGGTGGCCTGAGGAGGGAAGGAGGGACTGAACTATTTTCCTGCTACATGCAGAACAATTGAAGCCCTGCCCACATCCACCAGAGAGACCCATCCCCCTGCCTCAGATGGGATGAGGGGCCTACTGAGGTGCATCCTGACCCTGGAGTTAAGACGGTACCAACAGGGCCAGAGAGGGGCTGGCAGAGAGAAGGGAGAAGGCCCGGGTGGGCAGTGGCA
>NW_007807117.1:0-1044 GCF_000696425.1 Galeopterus variegatus | reverse complement strand
GTTCCCTTTTCTCTGCATCCTCACCAACATTTGTTATTTTTTGTCCTTCATATAATAGCCATTCTAACTGGGATGAGATGATATCTCATTGTGGTTTTGATTTGCATTTTCCCAATGATTAGAGATGTTGAGCATTTTCTCATATACCTGTTGGCTATTTGTATGTCTTCTTTTGATAAATGTCTATTGAGATCATTTGCCCATTTTTTAAACAAATTATTTTTTTTTGCTAATGAGTTATATGAATTCTTTGTATATGCTGGATATTAATCCATATGCAGAAGAATAAAACTAAACCCCTATCTCTCACCATATACAAAAACCAACTCTAAATGGATTAACAACTTCAATGTAAAACCTGAACCTATAAAACTATTAGAAGAAAACATAGGGGTAACACTTAAACACAATGGTGTGGGCAAAAATTTTATGGAGAAGACTACTAAAGCATAGGCAACAAAAGCAAAAATAGACAAAGGGGATTACATCAAACTAAAAAGCTTCTTCACAGCAAATGAAACAATCGACAGAGTGAAGAGGCAACCAGCAGAATGGGAGAAAATATTTGCAAACTATTCATCCCATCCATTTTTTTAAATTTTAAAATATTTAATTGACAAAGATGGAGTATATTCAAGTTGTTCAAGATGATTTGATATATATATATACATCGTGCAATGATTAACACAATCAAAGTAACTCACATTTCCATCACCACCCACGCTGTACCTTAGACCCCCAGAACTTGCTCATCTTATAACTGAAAGTGTGCACCCCTTGACCAACATCTCCCCACTTTCCCTAACCCCAGACTTTTTCCTCCTATGAGTTTGGATTTTTTAGATTTCACGTGAAAGTGAGATCATTGGGTATTTGTCTTTCTGTGTCTGGCTTTTTTCACTTAGCATGCTTTTTAATTTAAAGCCTTACATGACCTGCCCCCGCCACTTCCTCCCTTCACATTTCTGCCCTTACACTCTGCGTTAGCCATGTTCACCAACCAGGGCTACGCCACAGTCCCATCTCAGGGTCTTTGCACTTTGT
>NW_007807116.1:0-1044 GCF_000696425.1 Galeopterus variegatus | reverse complement strand
TATATGCCACAACCATAATCTTTTACCCCAGGTGGCTGTAGGTAGATTCACCTTACACTATCTTCTGCTTCTTTTTTTAAAAACTCCTACCCTGTATAATATTTTCAAGGTATGTCAGCCAGTTTTCTGCCCTGAGTGTGTTCCAACTTAGGTAAAACAAAAACAAGCACCTTGTGTCAGTCCTTCAGGTAACCCCCGACAGGTTAGAATAGACAAACACACATCTTTGCAAATAATGTCTGCTCTACTCCCTCCAGAACCAGATACCAGAGTCTCACACTGGGAACATGTACAATTGTTTGAGAACATCACTGAGCCCTGAAAGTGGGTGGGACAAGGGAAAATAAAAACAACACAAAACTTTCCCACCATTTTTAGGTTGCTTTTTTCTTGGTACAGTAATCGCTTGTTGTTGTATGTCTTTAGCTTTTCTTGAATTCTAACAAAGTTGATTCTGAAACTTTTTGCTTGATTTTTTGATGTTTTTGTGCAGGAATGGGCTCTTGGAGTTGCCTACTTAGCCATTTTTGCTGACATCTGGCAGATATACTTTTGCCCATTGTTTTATTTATAATCTTTCTGATTCACATTGTTTTGGGTGTCTCTCTTGATATAACATATAGTGAGATATTGTTTTTAGTAGGTCATTTAAACCAACTTACATTTTTTGATATGAGAGAGATGTTTTGTCTCAGTCCTTTTATAGTATTTTATGTTTAATGTTTATATTAGTGTTTATATGTGTGTATGCATATTTGTCCATGTGTTTATTTCATTATGTGGTCTGGTTTTTTTTGTTCATTTTTGTTGTTGTTGTTGTCATCCTCGTATTTAAGAAGTTTTTAAATTTTTGTTGTTTTTTGTGGTTCCCTTTGCATTTCTGTCTTTTCTCTCTCTTTTTTGGCAAAACGATTTCTGAAAAGTTTTTTGCTTTATGTGGGAAACAGGTATGAATCTCATTTTATGCTGTATCTTATATCTTAGTGTTGAAAATGTTTTGATTTTTGGAAACACATCAAAATAAACAATGGCATTTGTTGTATG
>NW_007807115.1:0-1044 GCF_000696425.1 Galeopterus variegatus | reverse complement strand
GATATGGATAAGTTTCTAGACATATATAAATTACCAAGACTGAACCAAGAAGAGATAGAAACCTGAATAGACCAATAATAAGCAAGGAGATTGAAGTGGTAATTAGCAATCTTCCAACAAAAAAAAAAAGTCTGGATCAAGATGGTTTTACAGCTGAATTCTAGGAGTTAATACCAATTCTCATGAAACTATTCCAAACAATTGAAACATATGCTACTCTCCCAAACTCATTCTATGAGGCCGATATAACTCTGATACCAAAACCAGGTAAAGATACAACAAAAAAAGAAAATTATAGGCCAATATCCTTGATGAACCTAGATGTTAAATTCCTCAACAAAATATTAGCAATTAGAATACAGCAACATATTAAAAAAATTATACACTATGATCAAGTGGGATTCATCCCAGGGATGCAAGGATGGTTCAACATATGAAAGTCAATAAATATGATACATCACATCAACAAGCTCAAAGACAAAGACCATATGATTAACTCAATAGATGCAGAAAAAGTATTTGACAAAATTCAACATTCCTTCATGATAAAGACTCTCAATAAATTAGGTATAGAAGCAAAATATCTTTAACAGAATAAAAGCCATTTATGACAAGCCCACTGCCAGTATTATTCTGAATGGGGAAAAAGTGAAGGCCTTCCCCTTAAGGATAGGAACAAGACAAGGATGTCCACTCTCACCACTTCTGTTCAACATAGTACTGGAGGTACTAGCTAGAGCAATCAGGCAAGAGAAAGAATTAAAGGGAATCCAGATTGGAAAAGATGGAGTCAAACTTTCCGTATTTGCAGATGACAATGATACTATATATAGAAAAACCTAAAGACTCTATCAAAAAACTCCTAGAGCTGGTTAATAAATTTAGTAACATTGCAGGATACAAAATAAATGGCCCCAAATCAGTAGCATTTATATACTCAAATAATGAATTAACAGAAAGAGAAATAAAGTAAGCCCATTTACAATTGTCACCAAAAAAATACGATACCTAGGGGTCAATTTAACCAAGGAGGTGAAAGACCTC
>NW_007807114.1:0-1044 GCF_000696425.1 Galeopterus variegatus | reverse complement strand
ATGTAAGTTATCTAAAAAAAATGCTGTAGATTCTCTTGGTTTTATTACCTGAAAATAAAAAATAAAAAACATCGTAGAAAAATTATTTGAAAATTAACTAAAATTAATTGATTCAAAATACCTTGTTCATTTAAAAGTTGCATTTACTGACTGGGAGTCCTTTTGGGGAGTGGAGGAGAAATTTTCCAAAGTATACATCGAAAATATAATTTTCACTCTTAAATACTAAGTGAATTTTCAGCTGGGCAGTTTGGATGTGACCAAACTTGTCAGAGAATTAGTGGTTCCTAAAGAGATATGTATATTATATAACTTAAAAATAAGAATAAAAAAGCCCTGGTTGGTGTAATTGTAGAGAAAATATAGGGAAATGGTCAGCGCCCTTCAGATGTCCAGAATCTTGCCAAGCATTTGATGTAAATATCCACATTCGCCCAAGTGTTCCTTGGTTATCATCTAATGTAATTGCGTATGTGCACCCAGGTGTCCTGGGTTATGGACTTGAGTATAAAGGACTAACGGCTCTGATATACGCCACTGCTGCCCCTCCACTTCTTGGGCTGCCCTGGGAGGCCACGAGGGCAGCTGCTCCAAGCTCTGAATAAAATCTACTAGTTTTTACCCACAGTGCCCAGGATCTTTTTCTATTACCTAGCTTATGGACCTGCGTGTGAAGGGTTTATGACCCAATCTGTATGATGGGCTGGAAGGGTCTGTGAGCCTTCGCCCTAGCTCGACAGTAATAAATGCTCAAAGTGGTTATTGTTTCTGGGTTTTGGCAGCTTGATCATCATTTATTTTGAATTATATCTGTAAAGCCCAATGGGTTTTTTTGTTTGTTTTTACTTTTTATAACCTGCTTTTCTTTCTGCATTTTGAACCTTAAGAAACTTGTCATCTGAAAATAGTATGCTTGATGCCTGATCTCAAAATAGGTCATATTTCTCAGTGTCATTTCTTCAGGATATAAATCTAGGTAACAGGAACACTGCTTGGCAGGTTATTCAAATCAATGGTGTCTAGTTTTTGTTTTTTTTTTTTAAG
>NW_007807113.1:0-1044 GCF_000696425.1 Galeopterus variegatus | reverse complement strand
TTTTGAAAGTTCAACAAATTATTGTGATTATTGTTTCTTTCTTTCTTTCTATTTATTTTTTTAGCTTTCACTTACGAGTGACAACTCACAATATTTCTTTCTGTGCATGGCTCATTTCACTTAACATAATTTTATCTAAGTTCATTCATGTGGCTGCAATTGGTAAAATTTCATTATTTTTTTATGGCAGAGTAGTATTCCATTGTGTATATATATCACATTTTTCTTATACAGTTGTCTGTCAGTGGACATTTATGTTGGTTCTAATTCTTGGCTATTGTAAATGAGGCTGTGATAAACATGGGAGTGTAGGTATCCCTTCAACATGATGATTTCCTTTCTTTTATTGTGATAATTTAGAAAAGTTGACCAAACTCAATTGCAAGTGCCTTTGGACTCAGGAATTCACTCAAGCCAATCTGCAACTAAAGAAGCTACTCACACTGGGCAGATGGATGTCAATTCTTATCCAAGGACAAACTCTCACCTTTAATTAGAAAGAATCTCCATTAATGTCAAGGGAGAAACATTTCTCTCTGTGTTCTTAATCTTGTCCAAAGCAGTGTGGGTTTGGGGTGTTTGAGCTGAAAAAAGTTTATAGATTAAAAGCTGTAGGATGTAACAGTATCACACTCTCTTCCCTGTAAGTCTGACTCCAGGAAAACCAACATGAACATTTCCACCACCAACACTGTCTTCCCAGGTCCTAAAAATCACATATGGCTTTCAGTTGTATTCACCCAAAGCTAACGGCTCTGGCAACAGACCGAAAACTACAATATAACCCACCTGTATACATCCTTCCTCACTTGGCTGACTCTGATCATGATTAGAGGCTCACCGAGTTCTGCTCCCCACCTGGATCTAATGGAGGTTATACTTACACCCCTTTACCACCTCTTGATATCTGTGTCTGGTGTGGAGGAATCAGCGTTGGCTGCTGGCCAGTTTTGTTATGTAGACCACAGGGTGGTTTCTTAACGAATGGGAAAGAGAGATTTATTTTTTTTTTAGAAATAGGAATATTCCACTTTCTGTCTATCG
>NW_007807112.1:0-1044 GCF_000696425.1 Galeopterus variegatus | reverse complement strand
AAGGGGATGCAGAGAGATTGCCCGAGCCGAGCGGGAGCCGAGGGGTGGAGGGAAGCAGGTGAACATGAGCAGGCTCGGGAGGAAGAGCTGCAGTAACCACCCTGCTCAGGGGCGACTGCGGCAGAGTTACCATCCTCCAGACACGGACAGGACACAGAGGGAAATCCTACTGTCACTGCCTCTACTGCGCTGAATACGTAGTGTTCCCCCAGAATTCATGTCCACCTGGCACCTCAGAATGTGGCCTTATTTAGAAATAGGGTCTTTGCAGATGGAATTAGTGAAGATGAGGTCTTTCGAGATTAGGGTGTGACTAAATCCAATGTGACTGATGTCCCTGTAAGGAAAGACAAAGACACAGGGGAGCAGACCATGTGGGGATGGAGGCAGAGACTGGAGAGACACAGCCACAAGCCAAGGAAGGCCCAGGGTTGCAGCAACGCCGCATTCTACAGAGAGCTCTGGGCCAGATGCTCCCTCGGAGCCTCCAGGAGGAACCAGCCTTGCCCCCACCTGGGTCTTCCAGCCTCCAGGACCGTGAGGGAAGTCGCTCCTGCTGTTTTAGCCCAGGCTGTGGCACCATGTTATGGCAGCCCTGGGACATCCACACCTCCAGTGCTAGATGATCTGCACACCCCCACAGGACCCGGAGACCCAGCCTGGGCTGATGGGGACCATCTGCACAGGGTGACACTTTTGTATGAGCTGACACTTCTCCCCATTGCCCTCTGCCTTTATTCCTGACTTTCTGACCTCCATTATGGAGCAGCTAGACCAGGACACATCTGTTGCCTCCAGAATGGTTGGCAGAACAAGAAGCCAGATTTCCAAATCCTGCTCACTGAGGATGGTCTGGAGTGGAGACTGCACAGGATGATGGACAGAGGTCTCACCTCCAAGGACCCGGAATGACATCTCCTACTGGGAGGAAGAGTCAGGGAAGGCTGAGGAGATCCAGAGAATCACAGCAGTTCTGCAGCAGAGTAGTATTTTATAATGCATTGTACAAAATACATAGGGTTATAGAGGAAACTAATTCTATTG
>NW_007807111.1:0-1044 GCF_000696425.1 Galeopterus variegatus | reverse complement strand
TCCAAGTACTAATTACTTTTAAAACTAAAAAGGCAATACACAAATGTAAACTAATAAAAGTAAACTAATAAAAAGACAAAGAGTAAATAATAAAAAAGAAATAAACATTGTTGAGTGCTTACATTAATGTGTTAGTTACTATTAGTATCCCCATTACCTAGATTAAAAAAACAGGGGTTACAGGAGTTAGAGTGGTTGCCAGAGATAACAGTGCTAGTAAGTGGAATTGCTTGAATTCAAACATAGTCAGCGAGACTCCAAGTCCTCATCATTAAATTCACCCTAGACTGTATTATGTGGCTTCATGTTCCCTCCAAATTCCTGGGAACTCTAATAACCCCAGTCCCTTTTCCTTCTCTGAAGATTTAGTTTAGTAGTTTTATTCTAACCTAATTCTATTTGTGCCATATGTACATTTATTTATTTATTCAACAAATACTTTTGAATTAATTACACAAGAGACCATCTGTTAATCAGTGGATATACAGCACTGAACTAAGCTGTCATTATATCTAGCCCCAGGAAGTTCGTAATTTAGCCTGACAATAGACAAATTAATAGTTGTGTAAATATCAGAATTAAAAGAGAAGAGAGTTAACTCTTGCTATGCTAAAAGTAAGTTAAAAACTTTGGAAACACTCAATAAAGGTAATTTGATATAATAAATATAGGAGAATATTAGAAAACAAGAAAGAAGGTGATAAATTAAAAATCTGTTAGGATTTTTGCATTAAGATTGTTTTTATTAGGATTTTTCCTTTAATACTGTTTCAAGTGAATTGTTAGGGTCTAGTTGAACTCCATGAAAGCTGTAGCTAGATATTAATGATGGAACACCATAGTTTTTGTCAATGGAACAAAGACGATGTGAGTTTCCAGTCAGTGCATCTGTATTGAAAGGCAACACCTGGTTTGTTTATTAAGAAAGTGAAAATAAATGTACATTTATGTGGCTTAAATAAATATAAAATATTTAATTATGTTTTTTTTAAAGAAACCATTTATACTAAATATATAAGATTATGGCAAAGTATATACTTTTCT
>NW_007807110.1:0-1044 GCF_000696425.1 Galeopterus variegatus | reverse complement strand
TGACGCTTCTCTCTTGCAGCTTTTAAGATTCTCTCTTTGTCTTTGAGTTTTGCCAATATGAATATAACATGTCTTGGAGAAGATATTTTTGGGTTGAATACATTTGGGGATCTTTGAGCTTACTGAATCTGAGAACATGTGTCTTTTCCAAATCTGGGAAGTTTTCCACCACTATTTTGTTGAATATGTTTTCAATGCAATCTCCTTTTCCTCCCCTTCTGGGATACCCATGACTCAGATATTTGAGCAGTCAAGGTTGTCTGATATCTCTCTTAGATTTTCTTCAATGTTTTTCATTCTTTTTTCTTTCTTTTTTTTTGTCTGCATTCTTTTTTCTTTCTTTTTTTTTTTGTTATATCAAACAGCCCCTCTTCACATTCAGAAGCTCTCTCTTCTGCTTCTGCAAGCTTGCCCGTTAAACTCTCTGTTGTGTTTTATTTCATTGAATGAATTCTTCAGCTTGGCAAGCTCTGCTACATTCTTTGTCAGGGCATTGATTTCCTTGTACATTTCTTCTTTCAGGTCTTGTATACTTTTATTCATTTCATCGTGTTGTCTAACTGAGTTTTCTTGTATCTCATTTAGTTTCCTTAGAATTATCACTTGAAATTCCTTGTCAGACATTTTAAGGGCTTCTTGTTCTATAGGATCTAGGGCTTGAGAGTTATTACCCTTTGGTGGTGTACCCTCGGTATATTCAATGCAGACCCTGGAGGGGGGAGTGGGAATTGGATGGGACAAGAGACGCGAGAAATGGAGACAAGACTATATTCTTTTTTTTTTTCTTTTTGTCCTTTTTCGTGACTGGTAACAGGATCACAACCCTCAGTGTCGCACCCATACCACGACTGGCAACAGGATCGCAACCCTCAGTGTCGTTCCCGCACCGCACTCAACCAGTGAGCGGACCGGTCTCTATATGGGTTCCGATCCCTCGGCGGGAGTGCCGCCATGCTCCCAAGCACCGCACTCTACCTAGTGCGCCACCGGGCCGGCCCGACAAGACAATATTCTGATCAAGTCTCGTTTATTAGCCAGAAGGTC
>NW_007807109.1:0-1044 GCF_000696425.1 Galeopterus variegatus | reverse complement strand
TGAGTTTGTGAAGCAGCAGACAGCCTGCAGAGCTTGTGTCTAAAAATAGAGCATGTTTACTCTGCTGGCAGCCACTTAATTTTTCTTTGGGTTTGCCAGTAAGCTGCTGAGTTTTTGAGTTTCTCTGTGGACTGCTTAGCTCTTGGACGTGTGTGTGCTGAATAAAGACTACTATTCAACCAAGGCTCCAAGGACCTTTTTTCTAGTTACCTAGCTTGTAGACCTGCATGTGAAGGGTTTGCGACCCAGTCTGGACAATGGGCTTGAGGGGTCTGTGAGCTCCAGACCCAGCCCTAGCAGGATTCTGAGAAGGTACAGGAGCCAAAAACCCTTCTAAGAAGGAAGAAATGTGCTTACTTTTGAACATGTTGTGCCCTGTGGCCACTTTCCTGTTGACCGGGATCTGGTTGTTGCTCACTGTACTGCAAAGCAGCATAGACCAGGCACTACAGCAGAAAACCCCTTGGGAGGGGGAGGAAATGTGGCTGTACTTGAGCATGTGGTACCCGGTGGCTACTTTTCTGTTGACTGGGGCCTGGCTGCTGCTCACTGTGCTGCAAATTGATCGAGATTTGCAGAAGAAAGCAGAGTTGTTGGAAGTGCAGACACTTGTCCTGGAGGATGACATGCAGTGAATGGCCACTCCTGCTTCTCATACTAGGGAGGACAACAAGCCCAATGGTGAGTTGGGGTAGACCGTGCATCTCCAGGCATGACCTGTTGTGCATGAGAAAGTGAAATGCAAGCAGCCTATGGGACCCGGTGGGCAACTGGTGGGTGATCCACAGGTGACCCACTTCACCACCTATGTCCCATATACTCAGGTTGAATTGGTTGACTTGGGGAGACAGTTCAGGCAGAAACAGGGGGAGCCCCTGGCTGCTTGGCTGTTGCAGTTGTGGGACCTAGGGGTGGATAGTGTGATGTGCTCTGGTGAGGAGGTGAAGAAATTGGCCTCTATTACCATACACCCATCCCTGAGGCAGCAGCTACAGAATATCTGCAGATATGCACAAGGGCCAGGTAATTACTCCTTAATGGAAT
>NW_007807108.1:0-1044 GCF_000696425.1 Galeopterus variegatus | reverse complement strand
TTATTGGTCATCTGCAATGACCTTTAATTACATTGGTGGGGTGGTATCTTTGGTACACAGACGAGGAATTGGGTCACCTGATCAACGGTCTCTCCCTTTTGTGGTTTGGCCCTTCCTGGGACTGGGTGTACTTTAGACTTCTCAGAAATTTTCTTGCCCCTGGCAACGAAAAAGTCCCCATCACCTGGCAATGGAAAATCCCAGGCACCTGGTATTGTTTACCAAAAAGGTTGGGTGCTATCTTTACCTCTACATCAGCAGGATTCCAACATTAGCCTAGCACCACAATATTACAGTTTTTTTTTCCCCACTGTTACAGGCAGGCCTAGTTCAGAGAGGAAGTCAGGAATACAGTGGGCAAAAGGTGGATGCTGGGGAAGAGGGAAATTTGAGAACAAAGTTGCCAGCCTGCGCCACCTCAAGGAGAAGATTTTCAACAAAGGGATGGGAAAACTTTTTTTTGTTTTTTTTCTAAGGCTGGAGTATGACAGAGACTCTGGGATGGCTTCTTTAAACTTCCAGATGCAGCTTTAAGGGCAATATGATTAACTAGCACCCAACCCAGATTCTTCAGCTGTTGGGAGAGAAGCACAGGAAGCAGTGGAGGTATTCAGGAGATAGAGAAGGACCACTTGGTAAAGAGAATGAATTTCATGTTGGGCCAAGCTAAGAAGGGAATAGCAGTGGTGTAAATAGGGGACGGGGAGTTATGGATTCAGCTCCTCAGGGCCCCAGGATGCTGAAGATAGGCCCAATAGGATGTCTTTTTACCATGATTGCCTCATCAATTGTATTCATCACTTTTATTGTGTGTATATCATCAAATTTAATCCTCAATCAAAGGGAAATGACAGACATTCTCCAGGTTAATTCAAGTAGGTAAACTAAAGTTGGTGTTTGGCTGTCAGTTGGTATTTTCCCTACCACAATTTTCTATATTGCTGTATCTTATAAATGACTTTTCCATTGGAATTTCAATAAAATGGACTTCTCATCCACCAGTTGCCCATGCAAGGATATTTTCGGTCATATCTGATGCTGCCC
>NW_007807107.1:0-1044 GCF_000696425.1 Galeopterus variegatus | reverse complement strand
TTTTTTTGTGGGGAAATTCTTGCAGGTTGTCATTCTTGCTCCTGTTGTGCACTTTTGCCACCTCTTGGAAGAGGGGGAAATTTTTTTCCAAAGGAAAAAATTTAAGAATAAACTAAATAGGACCTGGAAAAAAACTTGAAGTGCTTTAAAACTAAAGTTTACCTACTGTCATTAATTTTTAGAAATATAAAGACTTTGGGAAAGAATATAAAAGCCACTACCAACTGGAAATTTCCCATTCGTGCTTTTTTCCTCTGAGTTGATTAGATCGAATTGAACCTGTAGCTCTAAGCTAGCACACACTGTCTTTCTCTTTCACTTTTTAATCACTCTTTTCTAATACCTTCTATTACAATAGACTTTCTCTTCCTTAGGTCCTCTTCATGCTCCCCACTAATTTCTTCATTTCTAGGGATATCACAGTCTATCTGCTTTCTAGTCTCTCCTTAAGCTTTGCTTATTCTAAATAATCTATCCTGACTCAGGATAAGTCTGAGTGCACATTGTAAACATTCTCAAATGTATAAAATATAGAGTGATATTTTTATTACTACTACTATGATTGTCATTGATTTAAAAATTGAATGTTTGATTCCTTAGCCCTCTGAAAGACTGTGGACCCTGTCTTCAAATGTTGAGTACTTCTCCAGAATGACTGGTTTAGTGTTTAGTTTAACTTTTTGTCAAATAAGAAAGAAATAATACCTCACTTTAATAATGTGACCTTTTAAGAATTCCAGCATTGATCTCAGAACAAAGTAAAGGTATATATTAAAAAGGCTCCATTATAATGGTTGGATAATTCCAGAAAAAAAGTAACTGCCTTGAACTGAAAGGTTGGTGGTTGGTTGTAAGCATGCACTGTAGGCAGGCCTGTGTGAAGTACTGGGATAAGTATCATAAAGTATGTTCCTGGGGTCAGTCTACCCTGTCTGTCTGTATGTGCCTGGATTTTTATTATGTAAACATCAATAAGGATCCTCCTTTGTTATAGAATAATATCTACATTAGTCAAGCAAAGGACTATAAACCTTAAAAAAAAAA
>NW_007807106.1:0-1044 GCF_000696425.1 Galeopterus variegatus | reverse complement strand
TTCTGAGTATAAACTGTTTGGGTAAATCAAATCCTGTACGATTTAATGTTAAAGTTCAAGGAGGGAGTTATTGGAAATATATAAATGGTATATGTGATGGACCAAATTGAATATACCTATAAAAATATAAAGTAAGGAGATTTTTAAGGAAAGGAAGAGAAAATGAATGTCTAGCATGAACACTAGCAAGGCCTGATAGTCGTTATAAATCCAGCATCAAAAGTTTAAAGTGTTCTTTTGTTTGACCTAAAGGCCAATACATACGGCAGGGTACCAGATACGTATCTCTCCCAGGAGACTGAAAGCTCCTTGCTGGCAGGGATTGTGTCGTTCATATTTGTAACATTGAATTTAACACAGTGCTTAACACCCAGGAAGTATTTGATAAAAGTTAGTCAAGTGTTTAATATTCTAAATATTAAACAAAGACATAAACATTCATATGTATTTAAAACTATCAAGGATTGATTCCTCTCTCCAGTGACATTGTCATAGACAATAAAGCATAGTGAAAAATGTTCACTCTTAACTGGCTTCATTCCCTTCTGCTTACAATTATTGGAGACACATTCCATGTACCCTAATATTCACTGAACTCAAGCAAAAAAAAATACTAAGTATGGAAGATTGAGAGGTGAAATAATTTAAATCAAAGGGGACAGAATAAATGAGACAAATTTTAAAATAGGGTTTAGGTTTGTATTCTTAGAAACAAGGCAGGCAGGCTCCTATTGTGCCTATGTATAAAGAGCTCTAGTATATCTTTAAGTACTTAAATGTCTTTTGAAATATAACAAGATTAAAGTAGATACTAAGTATGGCTGGAAGAACAACTCAGATAAATAAAGTAGGACTTGAGAGTTCCACGAGGCATGATCCAATAACAGCAGATGTTCCTTAAACAGCGTTCTCTATGAGTTAATGTGTATTGGGGGAGAAAAAATGAGTCTGAAAAAAGAAGAGGACAGAGACAGGATAACTGTGTAGGGATATAAGTAACAGGGACAACAAAACAGACCCTTTAGGGCTCTATCCTTGACATGC
>NW_007807105.1:0-1044 GCF_000696425.1 Galeopterus variegatus | reverse complement strand
AACTTGGTGTTATCAGCACTATGCTCTAACCAAGTGAGCTAACCAGCTAGCCCCCTACATTATGATTCACTCTTGGTTTTGTTCATTCTGTGGGTTTGGACAAATGTATAATGATACGTATCCATCATTATGCAGAGTAGTTTTGCTGCCCTAAAAATCCTCTGTGCTCCTCCTATTCATCTCTCTCCCTGTCCCCCAACTCCTGGCAACAACTGATCTTTTTACTGTCCCTTTTTACTGTTTTACTTTTTCTAGAATGTCATATAGTTGGAATTGGCCTTTTCAGATTGGCTTCTTTTACTTAGTAATATGCATTTAAGATTCCTGCAGGTCTTTTCATGGTTTGATAGTTCATTTCTTTTTAGCACTTACTATCCCATTGTCTGGTTGTACCACAGTTTATTTATCCATTCACTTACTGAAAAATGTCTCGGTTGCCTGCAAGTTTTGGCAGTTATAAATAAAGCTGCTATAAACATACACGTGCAGGTTTTTGCGGGGGCATCTATTTTCAGCTCCTTTGGGTAGATACCAACAAGCATGATTGCTGGGTTGTATGGTAAGAGTATGTTTAATTTTGTGGGATAGCACCAAATTGTCACTTTTTCTTTATATAGATCCAAGTTTCTGGCCTATATTATTTTCCTGTTCTTTAAAGAACTTTGAAAATTTGCAGGCAAGTGTACTGGTAACAATTTCCCTCAACTTTTGTTTGTCTGAGAAAATCTTTATTTCTTCTTCACTTGCAAAGGATAACTTCGTAGGACACAGAATTCTAGGTTGATGTTTTTTCCTTTTCAATAACTTAAATATTTCACTTCACTTTCTTCTTGTTTGCATGGTTTCTGAGAATTAAGATGTAATTCTTACCTTTGTTCCATTTTATAGGTAAGTTGTTTTTTTCCTCCTGTGGCTTCTTTCAAGATTTTTTCTTCATCACTGATTTTCTGCAGTTTCAGTATGATATCCCTAGCTGTAGGGTTTTTTTTTGGCGTTTATCTTGCTTGGTGTTCTCTGAGCTTCCTGGATCTGTGATTTGGTGTC
>NW_007807104.1:0-1044 GCF_000696425.1 Galeopterus variegatus | reverse complement strand
GACAACTGATACTGCGTCTGCTGAATGAGTGACTCCAGGCGCTGAGGGTAGACAGGGCACTTTCTAGAGCAGAGGTTTCGTGATGTGGATTTTCCTCTGGGTGGTCCTCTGTGTGTACTTGGACGTTTCTTGGTGGCCAGCTCCTGAGGCAGCCAATTCTGTAATGGGGTAGCTTTGATTGTTAGAAATTTGTTTATATTCCATCGAAGCTTACTGGAGCTTTTGCCTACAAGTCTTAATTCTTTCTGTTTTTGTTTTTGTTTCTAGTTTCACAGATTAATTCTAGTTTCTCATCTCTTTCTAACATTCCACATTGTTAAAAACGGCTATTGTTTCTGCCCCCCCATTTTTTTCCTACTATAGACCGAATAATTCTTGGTTCTTCCTACTTTTCCTCCTCTGTCATGGTTTTCAGACCCTTTGTCACCCTAATTGCTCTCAATGTCCCTTTGGTAATGTGACTCTCACATTCTGTCATCATATCAAATCCTCTGCTCCTTAAAACTCAGGACAAGCTAGTAAAGTTTTAGGTGCACTGCCCGGCTTCTTCACTGCCACACCCCACAACGTAGAGGCCACGGTACAACAGGCCCCAGGACTACAAAGCCAAAATTCCCAGGAAATTACATGGATTACAGAAGACTTTTCCTAAGAGAGCATTTCTGAGACGAGAACAAAAGACATTTCATACCACCCCAGCCTATGTCTGTGGGGTGTTTCTATTGCTATTATGCAAGAGGCTCTTCTTTCCTATGTTACGTTTTTGAAAAGCCCCACAGGTAACAGCTGTTCTATCTGTATGTAAACCTGAGCACTCAGCCTCGCAGACTAGGAAGTGTCTGCACTTCACAGGCCCCTCACCAGAGAGACGCAGGGTGAGCGCTGGTCCAGCCCTCAGCCCCGCTTCTCCCCAATCTCACATTTCCTCCTGCTCCCAAACGAGCCAGCCAAGAGTTCTTGGGCCACACAGCAATACATCATTTCTTCTTTTTCAAATATAACCTCAACATACTGTTGCCAAAAGAAGAAAACATCTGGATGCCA
>NW_007807103.1:0-1044 GCF_000696425.1 Galeopterus variegatus | reverse complement strand
AAATTATCTAACGCAAAGTCTGTTTTATAATAAAGTGTAGAATATCTCATGTAACTTATTGAAAGTGAAAAGCTGAATGGTTGTGTGGGTACTTGAAGCATGGTTTCTACTGAAAGTGTATTGCTTTTGCACGATCATAAAGTCGAAAAATTGTTAAGTTGAACGATTACAATTTGGGGACCATCTGCACATTTAATTTGGACCCCCTTTCCTGACATTGAGGGACCATGATTTGGTTCTTGATCCATCAGATATTGGTCTTGCTGAGAGCCCAGAATTCTTACTCTTAAGTACAGTTTCCTTAACAATCAGCAACACTAAGGTGCTATGGAGGCTAAATACACAAAGGCTTCAAAAATTGATTAGGTCGGAATGAAGCCTGAGCAAGCAAAATAATGTTTCCACGTAAGTCTTAGATTGTACTGGTGTTTGTCAGTGTTTCATGTAACTAGCAGAATTCTGTATTATCCCCAAAGGGGATTCCTGGACTGAGTTGGCTTATATGCCCAGGACTTCTAAGGGAAATCAGAGTTACAGAAAAGATTTGGAGGTTCTTTGAATCTCCTTTAGGTAACAGAATTTAGATACAGCCATGAAGCTTAATCTTGTTTCTGTCAATAAATCCAATACTTCCTCACCTCCCCCCCACCTTAAGGAGTGTGGGAATGCATTCTAGGGTAATATGAGTTGATAGACGTGCACCTGGGCATTGGTACAGAATAAAATATTATGTAAATTAAACAAAATTTTGTTTTGACTTTTTTTTTCTTTTTTCTCAAAGTTAGGGCTTTTAATCTCAATAATGTTGATATTTTGGGACTCACAATTCTTTGTTGCAGGTTCTTTCTTATGTATTATGGGATGTTTATGAGCATCTCTGCATTCTATCTACTAGCTTACAAGCTGTGAAAAAAAATGTGGAAAAAAATTGTCTGCAGACATTGCCAAATGCCCTCTGAGAGGGAAAAATTATCTCCTGTTGGGAGCCATTGCTCTAGGCTGACTCAACTGATACTACACAGTTGTTAATATACCCATGAGATT
>NW_007807102.1:0-1044 GCF_000696425.1 Galeopterus variegatus | reverse complement strand
ACTGTACTCCATAAATAAACACAATCATCTGTCAATTAAAAATAAAATCAAGAGTAAAAACGAAGAAAGAAAGAAAATGACCAGGGACGGGGTCAAACACATACTCTATCATCTAATTGTCATGGAAGAACTGAACAAGCTGTTTAATCCCCTGGGTTATTCTTTCTTTGTCTACCACTTTGTGTAGTTGTTTTGAGCATGAAATGATTTGTAACACGTATAGCACTTTAGGGGCAGTACTGGGACCATTGGCAGCTTCTATTAGCATTTGGAAGCATGGGCTTTGGAGTCAGACAGACCTGGGTTTGGTACTTACTTTTTTTGTTCTAGAAAAGACTGAAGAGACACAAATATGCAAGCTTCCTGTTTGATAGTAGAGTTACAGCTGGGAAGTGGCTGCCAGCCTGGTTCTACAAGTGTGTTCACGTGCCTGAATTCTAGGTGATGGAAACTTAGCCCAAGTAATGTGCACCACTTCTAGGCCTGGTCCATTAAACCTCACACATACACTCCAGCCTTGTTCTTCTCTCTGTTTTCCCAGAACATCTGTGTTGATGGTGCTTCTGGCAGCCTGGGTCTCTGCCTTCCTGTGCACCAACCCGGTATTGTGTTGTAGGAAGAAATAAACTTCTGTTGCGTTTGTGCCATTACGTATTTTGGGGTTTATTTATTTACCTTCTTTGAGCTTCAATTTATAAAATGAAGATAACCATACATATTTTGCAATTTTGTTGTAAGGATTAAATGAGATTATATATAACATTTTCAGCATGGTCAGGTTGCTGCTGTTGTTATTTTTGTTATTTATGTTCAACTAACATCCAATAGCTAAAGTGTTAGGAGACATTGGATAATCCATTTACATGGATTTTTTTATAAATCACTTTTTTCTCAGTTAGGTACTGGTCCAGGGCTCTGGTATAACAACAGAGGGAAAATCTATACGTCTTTGCTATCAATTATTCCCCTGAAGCTGTACACTCAGATCCCTTCTGCCTAGAATTTAAACTCCATGAGGGTTAGGACTGTGTCTTGTCTCTCTTT
>NW_007807101.1:0-1044 GCF_000696425.1 Galeopterus variegatus | reverse complement strand
GTGACCGGTAATGGGATCGCAACCCTCGGTGTCGCACCTGCACCACGCTCAACCAGTGAGCAGACCGGTCTCTATATGGAATCTGAACTCTCAGCGGGAGTGCCGCCACGCTCCCAAGCGCCGCACTCTACCGAGTGCGCCACCAGGCCGGCCCCAAGGCCCTGATTTTGTTTCAAGACTGCTGGTAGGAACCTGCAGCTGGTTGGGTTACAGAGGGGTCAAGGCACTCTGATTTTTGGTCAGGACACAGAAAGAAAGCAGGAAGAACTGGGGACCCTACAATCTACCCCACAATAATCTCAGTAGCTTTGGGAGTCTTCCCAAAAAGGCTGTACCAGACCTTCCATCCCAGTGTGGGAGGAGCTGCAGACTCCACAGTAGTAGGGCTGGGTGAAATCCACCGTACTCGTGTTACTTTGGTGCCCACTGGTATGAGGGCACTGCCTGCACACTACCAGTGTGTCTACTCAGGCCCGTAATCGAAAAGAAAAGTGGGGGTGAGGTCCAGGGTGGTGGTGGCCTCCTGCCTCAGGGAAAGGAGGATACTAATCCAGCCCAACAGCAATTTCCACTCCAGATCCCATTTCAGGCTTCTCTGCCCGGGTATTATGGAACAAAGAAAGAGCAAAATCAGGGCATTCTGTGTATAACTGAGCTTTGGGCTTAAGGAAGTATCTGATTTTTTTCCATACCTGCACGGCTGGCACTGGGCTCTTTATGTCTACCAGTCATTCATAAGCCATCTTTCCTCCCATTATGGGGGCCTCATTCAAGGCACATACAGCTTCCATTGAAACCTTAGCCCAATTTTTCCATAAGGAGAGTTCTGTCAAGAGCTTAATTTGTTCCTTTAAGAGGGCTGTTCTTCCTCTTTATAAGTCCTGCTCCCTGTGGGTTGTAGGGTACATGAGATTGCCACGTAATGCCCTCCTTTTTGCCCAATCTTGGATTAGGGAGCCCATAAAATGTATTCCTTGATCACAGGTAATGATTCTTGGGGTTCCAGACATTAGTTGTAATGTTTGTATTTATATTAGTTGTAAG
>NW_007807100.1:0-1044 GCF_000696425.1 Galeopterus variegatus | reverse complement strand
CGGGAATCTGGTCTTTCTCTCCTCTCTATTTTCACTCTTTCCTAAAGCTTTCAAGGAGCTATGGTAGATCTTTAGGATTGTCAAGATTTTAAAAAATAAGCTAGTTGGTTATGAGGTACAAGACATCCATACCACCTTTTTGGTGTAAAGAGCAAGGTAGGAAATATTTTTAATTAGAAAACTGGCAAGAAGAAGGCTAGTTGAGCGATAAAGTTTCCAACTGTGTAGGTAACCTGTTTAGCCAGGACCAGATGGTTCGGAGGGCTGGTAACAAAATAAAAAGTATTCTCTATCTAGGTCAGCACTGAATCCAGCCCAGATCGCAAATAACAGAGAGTTGTTTGGCTAGATGTGTTTTCAGAGGCTGAAGGACATGAGCAGGTGTTCTGAAACACAGGCATATCTGAATTTGTTCTAATTTGGCTCCCTTTTGGGCAGTCTTCGGTCCTGAGTTCTCAGACGGAGTTGCCATGGAAGGAAAGCTCTCTCTACAGGACAGATCTGTAATTGTGGTTCTGTCCCAAAAGATTACAGCACATCATTGACTCTCTGGAACTTTAAAGAAAAACATAGTGTCGTGTATAAACTAGAATGTAGGGAATCCCATCCTATACGGTGGATGAAAGTGTAAATTATTACAATTTTCTATAGATCAATTTGACCTTATACCACATATCAAAAACTCCTAAAAGTTTGCAAAGCATTTGCCCAGTATTTTACTTCTAGTTTATTCTAAGGAAATAATCAAGAATGTGCCTTAAGACCTTATTTATAATAATATTTTTTTAAAAAAAACAGATCAATGAGCTATTGCTCTTATTGTCCAACAAAAGGGGATTTTTAAAAGTATGATGATGGTACAATGGAATATCTTTAGCTATTAAGAACAATATTTCAGATATATATTTACTGACATAGAAAGATGTCTACTGTATATTGCTAACTGGAAAACAGCTGGTTATAAAATAGTCTGGTTCCATGTTTGCTTTAAAAAAATCTTTACATACACACATGCATGTACATACATACATGTATATGTGCTTA
>NW_007807099.1:6318-6906 GCF_000696425.1 Galeopterus variegatus | reverse complement strand
TCTCTAAGTATCACATATGCAACCGGAGGGCAACTGACCCCAGGAGGAATCAACGTCAGACATACCTACCAATTTTACAGAGCTTTTGTCAGAGCGTTGGTGATTAAATTAAACGACTTTGAAAAGGTGAAATTCAATGGAAGGGCTCATTATTTTTATTATTGATAGAACTGGTAAGGGTCATGTCCATTATGCAAGGGCAGAAGAGACAGGAAAAGAAACTCCCATTAGGCTTAGAGTTCCTGGCTACAACTGGTCATAATATTAAAATCAATTGGATGTTCTAAACCACTTGTTTTCTTTCTGTTTTTTCATACATGTTTCAAGTATATTTTTAAGCAAATAAACGGGAAAAGTTTCTTACTCATTGTAATCTTTATTTCCTTAGGTGTTGGATTATTTTTGAGACTTTTCCAAGTTAAATTCTCAGAGTCTATACCTTGGAATTAACTGGCAATAATAACATCATATGAGGAAAGATTATCTAATATCCAATAACAGAATATATTTAACGGGATTTAAGATGAATCTGCTTCTTAATACATTGTCTTTAGAAAATCAGGAAATAGTGAGTTTCATATATATATA
>NW_007807099.1:0-1044 GCF_000696425.1 Galeopterus variegatus | reverse complement strand
AAAAAATAAATCTTAAGATGACAAAAATCCAGTCATTTACCATGCAAAGCTCATTTCTCAAAAAGGAAAATTAGAAATCTGCTATCTGGAATAGCTATTCCTCATGCCTAGAAAAAGAATTTCCACAAGTAGGATTTTTTCTATTAAGCATTGCCTAATTAAATAAGGTCAGATTATATCACTTTTTCTTGGCAATGGATAAGAAAATTAAGAATGTAGCTATAGCTCTGTTATTGGGAATTTGTCAATCATTTCAAAACAGGTAGGTTTTCTCCTTTTGTGATCGTATTGGGGCTTGAAGGATTAATGAATATCCTTCTATGCAGACTTTTGAACCAAGTATGAGATAAGCAAAGATCCAGGTGAATGGAGATCAAAATTAAAGCTCCTTCTTTAAAATAACTATTGTGGATCTTTGCAATAACTATGGATTTTCTATTACTATAAACAAATCTACATTGCCAGCCACAAGTAATGCTACACAGCTGCAGGCCTTCCTTACACCACATCCTCTACCCACAGATGTACAGGAATCTTAAAATGTTGATAAAACAAATTATTTTATCACTATATCTGTAAATAATTTCAGATAGTAATATGCTTTCTGAAGTAAAAGTAACTTTTCAGAATACAAACAGAAAATATGTCATTAAAATAGATACTAGGTGATATTTCGTGTATGCACTATGACTTCTGCTTCATTGACAACAAGCCTGGTGAACATATGGTCAATGTTTTAGTGATTGACTTTAGTCCAAAGCAGTAAATGATAGTGCCCACATTCTCTAGCCACCATAATCTTTTTAAAATATTACTCACACAATCCAACTGAGGCCATATTTTTCATATTTTTCACATATTTTTCATATTTTTCAAGTGAGGTGTCAAATACAAAGTTAGCAAAAAATAATGAATATGCCCCTTACACTGATTGTTTATCTTGGTGGCTTTAACAAGAAAGTTGGAGTTTAGAAACAGAAAAGGCCCAAGGGCGACAAAAATCAATCTCCAGACATACTTCTGCGTAGTTCTTAAAACTGTCAG
>NW_007807098.1:0-1044 GCF_000696425.1 Galeopterus variegatus | reverse complement strand
CCTCTCTGTGCCCACAACCCCCCCCCCCGAAAAAGGACAGTTGGGGACCTGGACTGCTAGTGAGATGGAAGAGTGAGAAGAGACCCCCTCCCTCTATACCAACTCCCTAAGGTCTGAGGGACTGAAGCTCTGAATCAGCTAGAAAGCCCCCAAGCCTTCCCTGCCATAGAAGATCTTCTGTGAGATCCTGGATCAGATCAAACACCTAGTCTCTTCCCCGGAGGTAATTATTATTAATTGTTTCATGCACATTATTTCAAAAATCTTGTGTGGATTTAGACAAATTGATCCATAACACCCACAACTGTGTATTTCATATGTATTTTCAAACAGCTAGAGAAAGAAGAGGAAAAACTAAACAACGTAGGTTCTTACAAGAAAACCTGATAAAAGTTGCTGTATTGTTTCTATGAAAGTATTGAGTTATTTTATGCAAACTAACTTATTCACAGGGGTTAGTTTCAAAGACAGAGAGAAGGAATGATTCAGCTTAGTTACCGAAGTCACACTTCCTTAATTGCAGAAAGAAAAAGTGTCCATCAGCTTTTACAATTACCCTCCTTGACATCTACATCTCACTCTCCTGATCACAGAAAGGAAAAAAAGCTACAGTGACTTGCAAAGAATGGGCCCCTGGGAGCAGAAAATGAGATTCTCCCCCTTGAAAGCAAGAGGGGAGGGAGGGGCAGAGAAGGCCGGATTGACAGAGACAGCAGCTCAGAGCTAATTAAGTCTGCAGAAGAGACAAATAGGCCTCTTCCCTGGTTCACTGCCAGCAAGCAAAGCTTTTTGATGTTGCTTTGAAATCTGTACAGGCAGGGCCAACTTCAAGGCCCCAGGATAAGGGTTTTTATTATAAAGGCCAGAAGTATCAAGAGAGGACCAGTGCAAAGAAGGGGCCTTGGACAAAATGAAAACCACCATCTGATTGTGCAGAGATAGTGTGAGGAGAGCATTTAAACTCACTCTTAGTATCTAAATGATTATTTCAGTAAATAATTTTATTTTAACCAAAGGGGGCAGAAATTTGTCATCAAATGATAT
>NW_007807097.1:0-1044 GCF_000696425.1 Galeopterus variegatus | reverse complement strand
TTATTTAACAAAGGATACATACGAAGAACTAACAGATGGGTAACAAAATTAATATCTAAAATATATAAGCAATTCTTTAATAGAAAAATAAGCAATGGTTTATTCACCGGATATGAAAAATGAATGGTTAACAATGGTATGATAGAAATGTTTAATCTCCCCAGTGATCAGAGAAATTCAAATTAATAAAAAAAAGTAAGATACCACTTTAAATTCATTGGAATAGCTAATTGGAAAATCATGTAATTATAAGCATATCAGTTAATGTTTTCTGTTACATTATAAGGAACAGAACATCCATCTAACATTGGTCTAAGCAACAGAGACATGTAACTATGTCATACAGTGATGGGTCTAGAGGTAGGTGGCTCTAGTTTAATGTAGAAATGCAGCAATGTTACCAGGCCTCCTTCTTTCCTTTAGCTGTCTCATTGTTTGGCTTTGTATCTTTAAGTAGTTGTGTTAAAGAGATAAGGTGGTTGCTGATATTATAGGCATTTTATCATCATATGATAAGAAGAACTGGATGGGGCTGTTCAAAGAAGGTCTTCTTGCATGCCTGTCTCTTTCTACTGGCAAATAAAATTTTTCCTAGAAGAATTCTCTTCGCACTTCATTGATCAGAAGTATATCACATGATCAACTCTTGGCTGCAAGGATACTGGAAAAGTATGTATCTAGCAAAGAGAAATAGGCTTAGATCAATTTACCCCTGAAGTAGAACTCACAGTCAATCCAGACAAAATTAGCAAGGAAAAAAGATGGAGGAGGGACTTGGGAGAAAGCCATTAATAACTTCTGCTACAGTGTCTGTTTTGTGGGTGATGGAGTTTGGATGTGTTGTACCCTCCAAAACTCATGTAGAAATTTGATCCCCAATGTGGCAGTGTTGGAAATTGATTGAGTCATAGAGGCGGATCCCTCATGAATGGATTAAGGTTCTCCCTGGGGGAGGGGAGGGTAATGAGTGAGTTCTCTCTCTATTAGTTCCTGCAAGAGCTTGTTGTTTAAAGTACCCTGGCACCTCCTCTATTGCTTCCTCTC
>NW_007807096.1:0-1044 GCF_000696425.1 Galeopterus variegatus | reverse complement strand
CAATCCTATCTTCTATTCTTCTTAGTCTGCGTCCATAGACCAAGGGGCAAACAGATATTCAAATAACTGTCCCCTCCATCTCCCTGTCTTCTTTAGATTGATCTGATTGATTCTAACAGTGAACCCAAACTCAGGGAACTTTGGGTTTAGGGTGGTGGGTGGCAAAGAGAGGCAGCGAGCATGGGGATGTGATTGGGACTGGCTCCTGCCTTGTTAATGGTCTTACCACTTTCTCCCCACGACTTTCCTTCATAACCCCAGAACTGGCTCGCCCAAAGAGAGCAGGAGAAGGAAAGCATTTAGGCATCAAATCAGGCCAGTAGAATCAAGCTTCTCACCTGTCCCAGCCTCATAAAGGGTCTCCCCACTTTCCATCTCCAGCTCTGTATGCTTTATCTCAAAATGAAGCAGATAACGTTCAGACGTCATCCAATTAGAGATTTAAAGTGAATTTCCAGCAGCAAGTATGCTTTGATATCTTGTTCAAAGTACTATCAGGGGGAAAAAAAAAATCCACGTAACCTGAAGTGTGATTATGGCAGAGTTCAGTCTCCTTGGGGGCCTGCTCCCTGCACGTCTTAAATCCTGAGTCCTTTCCCTTTGGCCGATGCAGGTCCCAGGCGAGACCAGGCAGCGTGGCAAGACCTCCCACATGGCCCATCTGTTTCCCCATCCTTGGTGAAAAGCACTTGGGAGATTTGGGTAATTTGAGAAAAGCGACTTTTAAAAAAATGTTTCTATGTGCTACGCACTTGTGTGCTATATATTTTTAAGAAAGTACCATCTCTTTAGGATATATTTTTAAATTCTTTGCTACCCATAAAAAATCAAAATGCCTCACTGACTGATTTTGAAGCTGCATCTGCCAGTTACACCCGAATGGCTTTAGTCCCCTCTAGGGTCTGGTTGCCTTTTGCAGTTTGGGTTGTGGACTCAGCTGTGGGGAGGGGTCTGGGCAGGAGCGAGCCATGTTTCAGGACAAAGAGTTTTATCATCCTTCAGCCCTTTCCCCTCCTCTCAGTCCCTTTTCCCTGAGCTCTCCAC
>NW_007807095.1:0-1044 GCF_000696425.1 Galeopterus variegatus | reverse complement strand
TTAGTAGAGAGAGCAGAGAGAGAGAGAGAGACAGACAGACTCTACTCTCTCTTCTTTTAAAGCCCTCAGAACCATGCCCCTGACCACCATTTTTAGTCCATTAACTATGGCATAGTCCTACAATCTAATACCCTCTTCAAAGCACCACCTTTCTTTCTTTCTTTTTTTTTTTTTTCCTGACTGGTAAGGGGATCACAACCCTCGGCACAGTGTCATGTGCACCACGCTCAGCCAGTGAGCACACCGGACATCCCTATATAGGATCCGAACCCGCAGCCTCGGCGCTACCAGCACCGCACTCTCCCGAGTGAGCCATGGGACCGGCCCAAAAGCACCACCTTTCAATTACCATAATAGGCTTTCCCACAGTCACTGTGGGGGCCAAGATTCTAATACATATAACTCGGGGGACACAATTCAAGTTTCAGTGAGTTTTGGGGGGATGTAATTCAATCCACTTCAGGCACCTAAATCAGAACTTCATCTACTTCTTGTACATCCTCTTTCTTAGAAAATTAACCTGAAATATGTGAAATATCAATGAAACATTACATCATATATATGTAAAAGTCAAGTACTGTATTGACTTTTCTCCTAAGTTAGATAGAGATCTTTTGAAACTATCAAAAAATAGATAAATTAAGCATGGGTACAAGGGTTATAGTTCCAAAATATTCTTAAAACCTATAAGTAACAGTAGCTCTTATATGAATTAGGCATTAATCACTAAGGGTAAAAATAAATTTCTCCGTCCTGCTCATTTTGAAAATTTTGCTTATTAATGTCAATATCATTTGCATCGGTAAATATGCCTGGAATTTTAAAATAAGCATATCAGAGAAATTAGGTTAGAAATTTAAGCACTATTGAAACCAACTTCATAGCATTCTAAGTTTTATCATTTCCACATGAACTCCAGGAAGAGAGAGTGAATATCATGCAGCTGACTTCTTGAAAATAAACTGAAAGTAAAAACTACAACAAAATTTGGAATATGCCATTCAATTTAAGCATCAGTAGGAACAGCCTTGAGTTTATGTTAAA
>NW_007807094.1:0-1044 GCF_000696425.1 Galeopterus variegatus | reverse complement strand
AGTTGATTTAAAGAAAAACATTAATCCAGTAAAGTTCAGGTGGAAGAGACATTCAGAAAAATCATGAAGTTGGAACAAGGAAAATTGGATTTTGTAAAGCACTGATTTAGAGATAATGTACGTAGTGCTGTCGGCAAGATTTTCTGATTCATCCAATGCACTCAGTCAGCCAAAACTGATGTTATAATTTCTGTTTCTATCCCCAATGCAAATCCCTCACCAATCACATAATTTTCTGTGGTCCTAATGGATAGCCCCGTGAGACTTACTGAAGCAGAGGAGGGAAAGTAGTTTATGGATCATAACGGCACATGGGCTGGTCCAAGGGTCCTTCAGTTCTGCAGTCCACAGAAGAGAGAAAAACTGGAGTAGTCACCACCTCGCCCTGACTCCAGAGTGTGGGCAATAACAGCTTTGCTCTTGCTTTTCAGTTCTCTCCTCCCACATCCACTTTCAGGAAATGTGTTGATGCTGCTGACTGCAATATGTTCCTCAAACACCAGTCTTTAAGAACTTGACTCACAGGAAATCCTGTCTCAGTCAAATTTTAGGCATCAAACAGGTAACCCTCAGAGGCTGGTTAATGGACACAAAATCATAGCTACATAGGAAAAAGTAAGTTCTAGTGGTGTGCAGTAGTACTAGACATCTATAAACAATAATTTATTGTGTGCTTTCAAGTGGCTAGGGGGGAGCTCAAATGTTCTCATCACAAAGAAATGATAATGTTTTGCAATGATGAATGTGCTAATTACCCTATTTTGATCATCACACATTGTATACATGTATTGAAATGTAACTCTGTACCCCATATATAAACAATTAATACTTTAATTAAAAATAAATTACTTTAAAAAAACAGATAACCCTCAAAATGCTTAATACTTGAATGTAAACAGTTCATACTTAGGAGATGAAAGCACTTTACTCTTGAAAATACTGGAAATTCCTGGGCAAACATTACCGTTACTAGGCACTGGCCATTTTTAATTTAAATATATTCATTTGAAAATTTACTTGAAAGCTAATTTGAAATTATAAAAA
>NW_007807093.1:0-1044 GCF_000696425.1 Galeopterus variegatus | reverse complement strand
CTAGGCCTCAGGGTCTGTGATGGGTGGGGCACCCTTCCAGACTTCTGAAATGCCTTCAGGGTTTTCCTCTCATTTTCTCCACTAGTAGCATCTGGCTGCCTCACTGCCAAGATAATGTCTTTAGCAACCAGTTTATCTGCTTCACCCTTGCATTGTTCTCTGGCTCTCAGCTTCTTTACCGCAGGACCAGGCGGCAAGTTTTCCAAATCTTTACACTCTGCTTCCCTTTTAAATTCTGGCTTTATGTCATGCCTTTGCCACCATAACTCAGAATAGGCTGTTAGAAGTAGCCATGCAACATCCTTAATGCTTTGCTGCTTAGAAATTTCTTTTGCCAAATGCTCTGGTTCACAACTCTTAAGTTCCAACTTCCACAAAGTTCAAGGGCATGGACACAATGCAGCCAGGTTCTTTGCTATGGTGTAGCAAGGGTGATCTTTTATCCAATTCCCAATAAGTTCCTCATTTCTATCTGAGACCTCACCATCCGCATGGCCTTTACTGTCCACATTTCTATCACCATTCTGCTCGCCACCACAGAAGTCTCTAAGACATTCCAACTTTCCCTCGTCTTTTTCTCTTCTTCTAAGTCCTCCAAACTCCTCCAACCTTTGCCCATTACCCAGTTCCAAAGCTGCATCCACATTTTCAGGTATCTATTTAGCAACACCCCACTCCTCAGTACCAATTTTCTATATTAGTCTGTTTTGTGTTGCTATAACAGAATACCTGGGAATGGGTAATTTATAAAGAAGAGAGGTTTATCTGGCTTACAATTCTGGGACAGCTGTATCTGGCACGGGCCTCAGGCTGCTTCTACTCATGGCGGAAGAACAGCAGGCAGCTGGCAGGTACAAGCAGATCACATGGTAAGCGGAAGCAAGAGAGAGAGGAAGCAAGAAAGAGAGAGAAGGTGCCAGGGTCTTTTAAATAACAAGCTCTGGCAGGAACTAATAGAGGAGAACTCACTCACTACCCCCTCTCCCAGGGAGAGCATTAATCCATTCATGAGGGATTTGCCCCCATGACTCAATCAGTTTCCAA
>NW_007807092.1:0-1044 GCF_000696425.1 Galeopterus variegatus | reverse complement strand
TAGTATATTTCAAACTAGCTAGAAGAGAGGATTTTTGAATGTTCTCACCATGAAGAAATGATAAATTTCTGAGGTGAAGATGAATACACTAATTACCGTAATTTGATAATTATACCTTGCATGTATGTATTGAAACATCACATCCCATAAATATGCACAATTATTTTGTGTCAATTAAAAATAAGTAAACTTAAAATAAATGAATAAATAAATAGAGCAAGGCCAAAATGACTAAATTGTTTCCAAATCAATCAATCCAAGTATTTGCAGAAAAACAAAAATATCCAGCACCAGCAAAGTAGAATTCACATTATCTGGAATCTGATCAAAAATTGCCAGGCATATGAAGGAACAGAAAAATGAAACACAGAATAAGGAGAAAAATCACCAACTATCTGGAATCGACACTGATGTTAAAATTATTAGACAAGAACTTTATTTGTTATTAAAACTATTTCCGTGTGGTCAAAAGGTTAAGTAGAGACAGGGGAGATACAAAACAGACCCAAACTGAACTTCTTGAAATAAGAACTACATATGTGTAAGGTAAAAAAATGCATGGTATTTGTTTATTGGTAGATTACACATTGCAGAACTTGAATACACAGCAACAGATAATATTCAAATGCAACACAAAGAGAAAATAGAATTTGAAGAAAAGTACATCAATGAGCTGTGAAGAAACTTTAAAAGGCCTGATATACATGTAATTGCAGTATCAAAAGGGAAGAAAAGGAAGAAGCAGAAAAATATCTGAAAAAATAATGACCCTAATTTTTCCAGAAAGCTCAATGAAACCTAAGACAAGAAACATAAAGAAAACTATGCCAAATTAGTAACAAGAAAAAAATTAATTTTAGTAAGTGAGGATAGTTAAGTTCGGAGGGAAAGATAAAAGGATTTCTTATAACAATCAATGTCGGCAAGAAGACAGTACAGCACTATATTTAAAGTAATGAATCAGTAAATCTGTCAACTTAGAATTTATAGAGTGAACATATCTTTCAAAAATAAAGGCAAAATAAAGACTTTATCAGACTTAGA
>NW_007807091.1:0-1044 GCF_000696425.1 Galeopterus variegatus | reverse complement strand
AGGGTTGCGATCCATTGCCGGTCACGAAAAAAGACAAAAAGGAAAAAAAAAAAAAAAAGGATAAAAGCATATTATAAATAACTTCACAGTAAAAATTTTGAAAAGTCATATAAAATGAACAAATTCCTAGAAAAATCTAACTTACCAAAATCAATTCTAGAAAAAAAATCAAAACCACTACTGAAGTAATTGAATTATAAGTTAAAAATCTTCAGGGGAGAAAGAATTTTAGCCCTTTATAAACTCTGTTTAAGAACAGATAAAGAAAAAACATTCTACAACACAATTTTACAAGTCTAGCATAACTAGATACAAAAACCTGAAAAAGATAATATGGAAAATGAAAATTATAATCCAATACACTTATGAACATAGTTGCAAAACTTCTAAACAATACCAGCAAAACAAATCTCACACTGTATTAGAAAATGAAAACATTATGACCAAGTCAGATTTCTTCTAGGAAAGCAAAATTAATTTAACATTGGAAAATCAGTTTACCAGACCCTAACAAATTAAAGGAAAAAAAATTATATGAATCCTCTCAATAAATGCAGAAAAAGTATTTAAGAAAGTTCCATTTATGGTTTTAAAAAACAAAGTGCTTTGCAAACTACGTAAGGATAGTTCCTTATCCTGATAAGAAAATACCAAATCCATTGATAACATCATTCTTAAAGGAAAATGTTGAACATGAAAGGCAAAATAAAAATTTTTAGAAGACAACATAAGAGATGTATTTGCCTTAAGGATGTTCTTAAAAAGACTGATACATTTTTATTACATTAAAATTAAGAATTTCTGCCACTATAAAGATACCAAAAAATATCATTGAAAAAAAATCACAAATTAGAAGATATTTGCAACACTGAGAAATAGTCTCCTGCATATATAAAGAACTACAAAATCAATAAGAAAAAATGTAAACTACCCCAATTTTTTTTTTTTTTGTCTTTTTTCGTGACCAGTAAGGGGATCACAATCCTTGGTGTGGTGTCGCCCGCACCGCGCTCAGCCAGTGAGCGCACCAGCCATTCCTATATA
>NW_007807090.1:0-1044 GCF_000696425.1 Galeopterus variegatus | reverse complement strand
GTCAGTTCCATTGCTGGGCAGCACCAGGATTCAAAAGTTCTTCCTAATACAGGACTGATGTAAGCCTCAATGTAACTTCCAATCATCGTGTGTAATTCCTCCCACTGGAGCTACATGGAATAAATCTAATCTGTTTCCCACGTGAAGCCCATTCATGTATTTACAGGCAGTGCTTGCATTCCTCCTGCCTCTACCCCATCCCAAGTCTTCTCCTTTCAAGGTTAAAGATCCTTTGAACCTTCAGTGGTTCTTCCTCTGACATAATTTCCCAGCAATTCACACTTGTGATTCGTAGCTGTTCTTTGGCATTTCGGTTTTGAAAATATTAACAACTCATCTGGCGCAGACAGCAACATCAGAATGGAGATCCTCGCTGTGCCTGGCACTAACCTTTTGGTTGCTGGGCTGGCCATATTGGTGCATACTTGGGGAATATCTGCCGAGTCATCCTACCTTTTAGAACATGATGCCAGCATTGAAAACGATGCTCTAGGTGGTCTGAGGTACAGAGTTGAATGGGATTATATCAGTTTGCAGGCATTTGAATCACACAGTAGGCTATAAACATGTCTGGTGGAAAAACAAGTCTAGGAAATATTTCGACTGAAGAGCTGTGAACCCATTTTTATTGCACCTGTTTATTGCAAGTTTTCATTTGATTTTTGAACCTGACTGCAGGTTCATTTATCTTATTATTATTCTATTTTTAATTTTAATTGACATAAAAATTATTTTTGTTTATCCAATACATTATTTTGAAACATGTATACATTGTGGAATGGATAAATACAGTTAATGAACATATGCATTACCTCACATACTTGCCATTTTTTATTTTTGGGGCAAGAATACTTAAAATCTACTTTCTGAACAATTTTCAAGAATACAAATACATTGTTATGAACTATAGTACCCAGTTGTACAATAGCTCTCTTGAGCCTATTCCTCATGTCTAAATGAAATTTTGTATTCTTTGACTAATCTCTCCTCCTCCCCCTCCACCAGACTCTGGTAACCAACATTCTACTCTGATTCTAAGAGTTA
>NW_007807089.1:0-1044 GCF_000696425.1 Galeopterus variegatus | reverse complement strand
GTCCACCAGAGAGGCGGAGGCTCCTCACGACTGTCATCCTAACTGGTTGCACGTTTGCCATTGAACCCAGAGTGGCCCCCGTGGGGAAAGTGCCGGGCCTGGCAGCAGACAACGGACGTGCCACCTGCCCTGCAGCCTCCACAGACCCCTGGGAAACATCCTTTCTCAGGGCACATTGATGGTCACGGGAGGCCAAGAGAGGGATGAGCTCTTTGTGTCTCTGTGAAATGGTTTTCCGGAGGTAAGTCCTATTAAAGCAATACGTTTCCTCTAAACTATCAAGTATTCTCCCGGAAATTCAGGCTCGCAGTGGGCAAGTCCACGTGTTAGCGTCAACGGGGACCAGGCCATATTCCATCTGCGTCCCAGTCTGATTCATCAAGGCCTCCACCATTAAAAAGGCTGATTTATGGCATTGTTTCCCTGTCCATATTGCATGCAAGTCCAAGCCCTTCCGAGAGGTCCATAAGCAAATGTAACGCAGCCATGGCCGCGCTCCCTGCCCCTGCCCCACTCTCTGCAGAAGCGTGCAGCAGGACGGCAGGCTTCTCTCTCCCCGAGGTTACCAGCCCCAGACAGGCGGCGGGCGGCTGGCAGCCCCAGGCGAGCTGTTTAAAAGCTCACTAACAAGGAGTCTTGGGCTGGATATAGAAACTAACAGAATGGTGCTCGGGTGGGCAACTTATTCATTTTAGTGCCACTCAGAGAGGTCTAAAAAGGCCTGATAAATACTTAAAATCAGAATGATCCTGAGAGTGTTTTACAACACAACTGGTATTTAATTAGCCTCAATTCCGCGTTAGGAAGGCATGAGAAAGACACCATTGAACCATTTATATACCCAGACGTCCCTCCCTCCCCTCCAGCACACCTACCCAGTCTCGCTACCTTGTTTCTTAATGAGGAATAAAACAAATAATGGTGCAAAAGGCAATAGAGTGGATTAGTGGCGGCCAAATAGCACCAGATCCGAGGGTGGCTGCCAGATGTCAAAAGGACACGGAGTTCATTCAGTCTCTCCGTGATGAGCCCCTGGACCTGTCT
>NW_007807088.1:0-1044 GCF_000696425.1 Galeopterus variegatus | reverse complement strand
AATTTTATTTCTTTTTTCTGCCTAATTGCTCTGGGTAGAACTTCTAGTATTATGTCGAGCAGAAGTGGTCTTGTTCCTGATCTTAGGGGAAAACTTTGTCTTTTGCTGTTGACTGTGATGTTTGCTGTGGGTTTTCCATACATGGCCCTTATCATATTGAGGAAGTTTGCTTCTATTTCTAGTTATTTTTGTTCACAGAAGACATTATTTTATGTACAGAAAACCCTAAGGAATCCACACAAAAAAAGAAGGAAAAAACCTCAAAAAGAAAAACCCACAACAAATTCAGCAAAATTGCAAGATATAAAATCAACACAAAAAATTAGTTGTATTTCTATATATATTAGCAATAAACAATGCAAAAGAAAAATTAAGAAAACAATTCCATTTACAATAGCATCAAAAAGAATAAAATACTTATGAATAAATTCAACCAAGTAGGTACAAGATGCAAATACTGGAAAGTACAAAACATTGTTGAAAGAAACGAAGACCTAAATAAATGGAAAGACATCTCGTGATCATGGTTTGGAAGACTTAATATTGAGCAGACGATGCTCAACAAAGTGATCTACAGATTCAATAAAATCCCTATGGAAATCTCAACAGCATTTTTTTTACAGAAATAGAAAAACCCATCCTGAAATTCATATAGAATTTCAAGGTACACCGAGTAGCCAAACTAATTTTGAAAAAGAAGAACAAAGTTGTAGGACTCACATTTATGTAATCACAAAACTTACTACAAAGTAATCAAAACAGTGTGATGCTGGCATAAGGATAGAAATGTACACCAGTGACATAGAATAGACAATCCAGAAATAAACTCTCACAAATGTGGCCAACAGATTCTCAACAAAGGTACCAAGACCATTCAAAGCAGAAAGGACAGGTGCTTCAATAAATGGTGCTGGGGAAACTGGATATACAAATACAAAAGAATGAAGTTTAAATTTTACCTTACACCATATACAAAATTTAACTTAAAATCAATCAAAGACCTAAATTTATGAACAAATTTAAATCCAATTTGTTGGTATAATC
>NW_007807087.1:0-1045 GCF_000696425.1 Galeopterus variegatus | reverse complement strand
TCCCTTGAGTGGCTTTGCACATGGAGCAGAATGGATGCGAATCACCTGATTTGCCCTGGAACTTTGGCTCCTGTTGTGGAAAACAAGACCGTGCTACTGAGCAAGCACTTGCTGCCTGATATGCACAGAAGTCAATACCATGGCACCAGTTTTTGTGAAGAAATAAGGCTTTACTGAGAGGTCAGTCAGCAAACAGACAGGAGGTAAATGCTGACTGGCTGATAATTCAAGACCTGACTGGTTAGGCCTGAGTCAGGCCGTATATTGCAGGCACAGGCTGATTTCTTGGGCCTGAATCTTGACGTGCATGATCTCTACTAAGCCTGAACAAGGTCAGGCTCTGAAATCTCATTACAGTTTTCATAATGTAAACATGCCCTTCTTGGGGCCTACTAATGACACATTTTTCTCATTTTGTGCTTTTTATTGATAATTCCATTGCTTTAAATGGCCTGCAAGTGTCATGCTGAAGTGCTATCTAGTGCCAAGTGCAAGAAAGTTGTGATGTGCCTTATAGACAAAATAACTGTTAGATAAGCTCCGTTTCTGCAGGGGCCCTATAAAACTTTATGTACTGTCCTCAAAGCTTCCGATCCGATGTCACAGATAACTTCCTAAATGAAAGATATTTCATCTTATTCCACAGAGATAGTGAAATCTGAGCAGGACTCCAACTTTTCACCAGGAAACCCACAAATTAATTGCATCATGTTGATGCAATTCCTCTCCTCCTTTTCCATTTAAAGGAAATGGCCTGCATTCTGTTTAAACGTAACAATTAGAACTTTCCCATTTTAATCTTGAATGTCGTACTTTGAGTTCTTAGTTTCCACCTATATTTGCTATCTTCATTATATTTGGCTCCATTACTGTGCCACAGGCTTGTAAATATTTTCAACATTAAAATACCTATATTATAGTGCGCCGCTTGGGAAGCGAGGCGGCGCTCCCTCCGAGGGTTCGGATCCCACATGCAGACCTGTGCCGCTCACTGGCTGAGCGAGGCGCGGGAGCGGCACCGAGGGTTGCGATCCCGTTGCCGGTC
>NW_007807086.1:0-1045 GCF_000696425.1 Galeopterus variegatus | reverse complement strand
GAAGTAGGATCTCATCTACCACCAAAAGCCGAGCAGGAGAAGAGGGGAAGAAAAGTGTTCTAGACGGAGGAACGACGATTTACCTAACAAACGTCTGTGTAGCTCTTTACTTATGTTATCTCACTGAATTGCTGTAAACACTCTGTGAGGTAGATATTATGTTCATGTCTGCTTTACATATAAGGAAATTGAGGTCTAGTGATAGTAAGTAACCTGCTCAGGGTCACGTCATCGTAAGAATTGGAGCTGGGGTTTGAAGCCAGCAGTCTAGCTCTTCAATCCAAACTTTTCGTCTCTGTGTTATGCTGCATGATTAGAGACTTAGAAGGAAGGAGAAGCCAAGAAATTTGAGAGTCTGAAGGAAATTAGAGTGGCTGAGTCACAAAGCGTTGGCTGCTTGAGATGAGGTTGAGCGTGAGGCGGACCTTGAAGATGAAGGCAGGAGCTTTGGCCTTCAGGCTGGCAACAGTGGGGTGTCAATGTGTCACAGCAGAGCCTGGCCTTAGAGCAGAGAGTGGACTGGGGGGAGCAGGAGAGGAGGTGACGCAGGCAGCTACAGGCTCCTGTGGTCTTACAGGCTAAAGAGGATGGTGCCTTGTGCCAGCTGCAGTGGAAATGGAGAAAAGCTAATAAAGTTGAGAGACAATTAGGAGATCAGAGAGCAGCTCTTGGAAATTGATCACATGTGGAGTGAGGGAAAAAGAAGTGGGTAGGAGGGCACCTCGTTTTTGGCATCCAGTTGGGAAGGGTTTGGCTGGGGTTTCCATTTCCTGCAATAGGGAGCACAGGGGAAGCAGTCTGGGAAAAGAACATGGTGAGTTCAGCTTTGCAGACAGTGGATATAAATGCATGTACAATAGGTGTGTAGGTATGTGCTGCAGGCAACTGAATAAGTAGGTTAGAAGCTCAGGCGAGAGTGCTGGGGTAATGGTACGGGAACGATCAGCACGTAAACGGTTTGAAGGGGTGAAGGAGGTCACCCAGGGAAGGCACAGAGTACTAAATAGAAAGACCGGACACCAATATTCAAGGAGAAAGCAGTAAA
>NW_007807085.1:0-1045 GCF_000696425.1 Galeopterus variegatus | reverse complement strand
AGGGAGTATATTAAGTTTCTTCTCTCCTACCATTAATACTGAGACAGACCATCCTGTGGGTCACTCTCAGCTGTGTGGCCAATCCTCATGTGAGCCACATTTATTTCTGCAAGCACTTAGAGTGCTGTTTTGACCAAGGGAAAGAAAGAAATCCATCTGGAATCTTCTTTTCTCTGCTCTTCTAGTCACAGCTACCTGCTACAGTTGTTGGATGTTCTGTTCTTTGCTTTTTACTGCCTGGATAGATTTCCTGACAGCCACTGCATGCTTAAAACACAGTTTTTTGTATTGAAACCCCAACCAACTTCAGGATAAGGAAGTAACAGGTAATAAGTATAAGTAGGTATAAGTATAAGTATAAGTAATAAGGATAAGAAGAGGTTTCCATTATTGCAGAGGAAAATCCTCTCAAAAAACAGGAAGTAAGCAGAGTTTACCTTGGTGCATTAGAGCCAAGGAAGAATTGAATGAGATAATTGAAAATACATGAGATAATATATATGAAAGGGCTTTTAAATTTTACATTGCTGTACGAATATTGACAGTCTTTGTTATGGTGGAATTACACATAGGATAGGAGTGGAGTTACATGGCCTTTAATTTACAAATATTTATTGAGTGTTTAGGATGTAGCAGGTACTATGCTGAGCACTGGGTATATATCAGTGTATTAGACACAGTCCCAGCTTTCTGGAGGACTGTAATTTAGAGTTGTCCCTAAGTCATCTTTCCATTGTTGTCTGATCCTGGACTTTCCTATGACAACTGTATGGAGAGGTGGGAAGATTGTCCATACTACAGCTGGAGGGTTGGCACAGTGAAGAGTGGGTGTCCCTTAATTTTGCCACATTTGTGAGCTTCTGCACTTGCTGATCTGTCCTGGGATTGTGCCTGCTGGATTTACTGTTGTTAGTGCAGAAACAGTGTGGAACATTCCTTCCAACCTGCTGCAACAGGTGTAGGGCAATAAATGCAGGCAGGAGGGACTAGGAAAAGGCAAAGTGGAAAAACAGAGAAGAACTACTGAGAAAGAAGCTGTGGTGAT
>NW_007807084.1:0-1045 GCF_000696425.1 Galeopterus variegatus | reverse complement strand
TTTTTTTTTTTTCTTTTTTTTAAAGGCTTTACTTACTGCAGTAACATCACAACACATAGAAATTCACGAAGGAACTGTATTGCAAGCTGTGAGAACATGTTACAATATCTATCTAGCAAGCAAAAATCTCATCAATCAGACAACAGCCAAAGCTACTCTTACTCAGATGCTAAATGTTATCTTTGCACGCATGGAAAACCAAGCAGTAAGTACTAAAAAAAAAAGAAGAGAGGTTGTATAGCACACCACAGCTATCAAATACAGAGAAAGGAGTTTATAGTGATGATAATGAAATCTTTGTGCTTATAGAGAAGAATGTCTTTTATTTATACTTCTAATTACTGGAGATTTGTGGTACTGTATTTTGTTTTGAGGTTTACTGACTTTGACTTTGGACAAGATATGTTTTTAGTTGTTCACAAATAGACTATGAAAGATATTGATTGCCATTTTCCTCAAGAAAGTATTTATGAATTGATATTTTTATTGCATTCAAGCTTAGTAGAGTGTAATGTAGATGCAAACTACCTAATTTGATCTATTCTGGTATAAAATTATTTATTCATTGAGCCTTAAAAAATAATCAAAAGTGCATTTCTATATTGATGAAATATATATATTTTCTCCCATATGTTAAAGGGCCATGATAATCTTCATACTTTAAATTACGTTGGATTGATTGGTAAGAGATCATCAACTAGCAAATCATTTGTTGTTTATTTAGTTGTGTAGGTCTTCATAATTAAAATCCAGCTTCCAACTTTTTATTTTGAACTGATCTTAAACATTGAGAAAAGTTGCACAAATATAACAGAGATCCCCCTCTCCCTTTCACCCTGCTTCCCTTAATGCCACTATCTTACCTAACCATAGTGCAATTATCAAAAGCAGAATTAACACTGGTACAATGCTATTAATTAAACTATAGACCTTATTTGAATTTCACCAATTTTTCCCACTGATGCCCTATTTCAGGATCCCATGTTGCATGTAGTATGCATTTAGTTGTTATGTCTTAGTATTCTACAGTCTGTGACAATTCCTT
>NW_007807083.1:0-1045 GCF_000696425.1 Galeopterus variegatus | reverse complement strand
AGGGTTGCGATCCGTTGCCGGACACGGAAAAAGACAAAAGACAAAAAAAAAAAAAAATCTTAGAATTGGACAGAATAGGAAAGAGATTCATGTCCAGGCTATCTTTGTATACATGTCAATCAATATTCACACCTGATGGCTATCTGGCATGTAAATGAAGAGCTCCAGTCATGAGATACTCACTTCTTAAAACAGTCCATTTACTCTTCAGAAAACTTGTTTAAAAATTCTTTCTTTCTTATCAGGATCTGAAGTCTCTTTTTTGTGGTTCACACTCATTGATCCCAATAGTCCTATTTGAGGCATACAGAGCAAGTCTGTTTCCTCTTCACTGTAACTAGCCCATTGGATGTTATTATGCATCTGTTAAAATGTCTCTTTATTAACAATTAAAAGCAGAGTAACTGTCATGTTACATTTGAGTTTTGTCTCCTAAAGGCCAATGTAAGTGACCTTTCTGATTCTGTACTTGTGCAGAAATGAGGAACTGCTATTGTAATGTTCTTCCAGGCTGTATACTCCAGTTATAGTCTTGTCAGCTTCTTCTCCATTTTCCTTTCTAGGCTGATCCATTCAGTTCCTACAAGCAATGAAAACAAGAAACAGTTGTACCTTCTCTGAGCATTTCCCCAGTTTGTTTGCTTTGTTTTAAAGATAATGACTCAATATGAATTCAACAGTTACCATATGTATTTTTCTAGACAGTTTTGATTACATTAAAAAAAATAGAATTAAAGTAATAAGAGAATCTATTGGCTCAATTAAGTAAAAAGTTCAAGGGAAAATCTTTCTTCAAGCCTGACTACAAACAAGGCTGCTAGCAACGAAGTCAGACACCTATAAGTTGCACTTACCTCTGTGCTGCTTCCTCTCGGCAGCAGCTCCCACCCACATCTTACCAGGGCAACAAAACTGTGAAAAGAGAACACGCATTTTGCAGTTCTAGCAAACTCCTCAAATTAACATTGACTTCTTGGTTTGATCACATGTTCACTCTTAACCCCCCAAACTGGGTCTTTGCATTATTTTCTTCTCTTTGGCCAGG
>NW_007807082.1:0-1045 GCF_000696425.1 Galeopterus variegatus | reverse complement strand
GAGGTATAATAATTTTAATAATTACTCAAGATGTAAATATTTTACTGAAATCAAATACTCTAAAATGAAACTTTTTAAAAAAATCATTACCTGCTTCGAAACTGAGCAACACATCAAGAAAATAATGATTATAAGTGATTATTATATGATTCTAGCAGCAAAAATTTTGTCCAGTGTGTGCGTGGGGTGGAGGTGCCCACAAATGCCCTGGCGAGCCAGTGCTCAGCAATTCAAGGCAGAACATCTGCACCCCACAAGATGCCGAATCATAAGGCCACATCTCTTATGCGGAACTTTTTATCAACAGTGTCTTCCAGAACTCCTAGTTGACTTCTCTCTGGTCCTTCTCTAAAATGCAATCTCCGGCTGAGGCTTATCTGTCACATCCAAGGTGAGGAGTCCACCTGATTGACTTGCACTGCCCAGGACCTGTCCGCCAGAATGGGGACAGACCAGGGTGGGTGATTGTTGGTGAGGAGGAAGAAGAGCTGAGTTACTGGGGCTAAGCAACAGTACTAGTTGCAGTCATTTTATACCATTCTTGAAAAAAAAGAACTCTAAATTTTACCTGATTTACTGTTAATTAGGTGCATATGTTTATTGTTTTCAGTGACACGTAGATCCCAAGCTGGATCTAGACTTGGTGTTGGAGTGCAGGTGACAGAGGATCTCTGTCCACTTGTGCCTGGAATTCAGCCTGGGTCTGGCACTGCAGGGCCCGGGGAGCATGGAACAGGTGCTCAGGGAAGGCAGTGACGGCTGGTACCGTCGGGTCTCCTGCATGTCAATGTAGTAGGCGGAGCTTTCTTACATCACAGGAATTAACATTATTACAGTCAAAGGGAGCAGAAGCTTAGGGGCAAAAGCACTGCTCCAGACCCCCCGTGAAACACACGATGCTGCAACTTTGGGAGGGGGTTGAGGTTCTGCATCACCCCATGGGGGCACAAGTTCATGAAATGGAATCTTTACCATTAATGGGATCTCATTAATATCCCCAGGCTCACGAGACCTGTGGGGAACTCAGGTTACAGCATAAAAGTAC
>NW_007807081.1:0-1045 GCF_000696425.1 Galeopterus variegatus | reverse complement strand
GTCTTGCTGTCTGCAAAGACATTTCGAGCCATGTGGGGAAGAGTGTACTGTAGTACGGAGTGGGTGACAGTGGCAGTAGTGTTCCAGGTACCTGCAAGTACAATGGCCTTGAGTTTGGACTGTGTTGAGGAGGAGGCAAGGTGTTGACAGTTACTATGAATGAGATGGGAAGCCATTGGTGAGATTTTTGTTTTGTCTTCTTTTTATTTTACAGGGAATAATGAAGTAGCCAAATTTGGTATGAATAATGAAAATATTTATCAACAGAGAACTCATCCAGTGCTTCTGAGAGTGCAAATGGGCTCAATTTGGAAGGTAATGTGACACTATACTTTGAAGTTGAATATATATTTACTATAAAACCCACCAATTCTTTTTAAAAATTTTTTATTGAAACATAATCGATTATACATTCTTGGGGATATAAGAGTTTACTATCAGTATTTGTGTATAATACGTGATGATCAAATTAGGATAGTTGGTGCATTCATGATCACAAAATGTATTCATTCTTTGTGTCTGTTAACCTATTTCTCCCTAAAACCCCTCCCCTTCCCTCTTCCATACTGTAATACAACAGTTCTTCTCTTTCCTTTGAAAGATTAACTTTTTGTGTGTATGAACATTTTTTAACTTACTTTTTTATTTTATTAACAAGAAATGCAAAATTATTTGTTCAAATAATAAATACATAAACTGAATAACAAATGACAAAATACTCTGTAAAAAGTAGGGCTGCATATTTTCACAAAAACTGGAGATATAAAACAGTAGAAAGTAGGGCTTCGAATTTTCACGGAAACTGGAGATGTAAAACTTTATTAAAATTATGTATTTCATTTTATAATCTCCACAATTATTTGAAATAGTTCTCTGAAGTCTTCCAAAGGTATGCAAATATCAAATAAATTTCAATAGAAGATAAATATACGTTTCAAAGGCAAATTAGTTTCTAAGCAAATCAAAAACCTACTTAATAAAAATAAGTCAAGAACAGAAATTAAAAATCTATGTTTAGCAACATAAATTGCATTAAAAAATCAAG
>NW_007807080.1:0-1045 GCF_000696425.1 Galeopterus variegatus | reverse complement strand
AGTTGAGCAAGCTTTCCACTCAATGAGTGCCGAAACTGTTGCACCCAGATCAGCTGCAGACGAGAGCAGAGCCTTCAACAGAAATTTCAAACAAGTGGGATCAAGATCTTGAAGCATTTCTTCAAAAAATCATAGCAGGAGATGAAACACAGCTTTTACCAGTACGATCCTGATGACAAAGGACAAGCTAAGCCATGGCTACCAAGAGGTGGAAATGGTCCAGTCAAAGCAAATGCAGACCTGGTCAAGAGCGAAAGTCATGGCAATAGTTTTTTGGAATGCTCAAGGTAATTTACTTGTTGACTTTCTGGAGGGCCAAAGAATGATAAATGCTAATTACAAGAATGTTCTGATTAAATTAGCCAAAGCTATAGCAAAAAAAAAATGTGTTCAAAAGTCTTCACCAACAAGTCCTTCTCCACCACAACAATGCTCCTGCTCATTACTCTCATGTAGCAAAGGCAACTTTGCAAGAGTGTTGATAGCAAATCATTAGGCATCTATAGCACTGTCCTGATTTGGCTCTTTTTTACTTCTTTTTTTGTTTGTTTTCTAATCTTCAAAAATAGTTAAAGGGAACCCATTTTTCTTCTGTTAATATTGTAAAATAAAAGACCGCATTGACATGATTAAATTCTCAGGATCCTGAGTTTTTCAGGGATGGACTAAATGGCTGGTATCATTGCTTACATAAGTGTCTTAAACTTGATGGAGCCTATGTTGATAAAAAAAAATTTATATTTTTATTTTTTAATTCCATTTTTCCATGAACTTTTTGAAGCCCCCTTTTATTTACCTGAAATGGTATAAATGACCAAAATTAGATAAACCAGAAATATTTTTCATGTTAGTCACATATCTCTTAATATTCTTAATCATGCATTTAGACATACTGAATCATTTTGGTGTGGTTTATTGGAGACTATATAGTTTTTAAAATGATTTGCCATTTTACTTTGATTTTATGCTTATAAAATAATTCTATATTTTTATATCAGATGATTGAATAGTATGTTATTTGTCATATTTGCTTAATATCTCTTAA
>NW_007807079.1:0-1045 GCF_000696425.1 Galeopterus variegatus | reverse complement strand
TGCACTCTCCTTTTTTCTCCCCTTCTGGCATACCCATGACTCGGATATTTGAGCGCTTAAAATTGTCTGATATCTCTCTTAGATTGAATGTTTTGAATTCTTTTTTCTTGTTTTTTGTCTGCCTGTGTTATTTCAAAGAGCCCATCTTCAATGTCAGAAGTTCTCTGTTCTACTTCTGTAAGCCTGCTTGTTAAACTCTCTGTTGTGTTTTTTTATTTTATTGAATGAATTCTTCAGCTCGACATGCTCTGCTATACATTCTTTTTCAGGGCATTGATTTACTTGTACATTTCCTCTTTCAGGTCCTGTATACTTTTCTTCATTGCATCATGTTGTCTAGCTGAGTTTTCTTGTGTCTCATGTAGTTTCCTTAGAATTATCACTTGAAATTCCTTGTCAGACATTTCAAGGGCTTCTTGTTCTATAGGATCTAGAGCTTGAGAGTTATTACCCTTTGGTGGTGTACTTTCTTGACTTTTCATATTTCTGGTATCTTTGATGTTTAGACATTGTGGCAAGGGATTTCACAGTTCACTGGTTTGACACTATCGTCTGGCTAGGATGTTGCTGGGGTTGCCAATTTGGCACAGCTGCCTCAGTGCCTGCTCAGTTGCTTGCTGGCGCCTTGGGCGTGTGGTCACTGTGGGTCTCGGGTCTTTCTGGGGAGGCGCCTCTCTGGTCAGTGCACACTTGGCCGGGCTGGGGATGGAGTCTGGTGGCAGCAAGGCCTACCTGCTCAGTCACGTGCTCACACCGCAGGACTCTGGCCTCTCCAGGGAGGTGCCTCTCTGGTCTGAAAATTTTTTTAAAATATAGGGAATGAAAACAAAACTATAACAAAATTGTGTGGGATGAAGCAATATTGAGAGAAAAGTTAATAGCAGTAAATGTTGATGTTAGAAAAGAGGGAAAGATCTCAAATTAATTATCCAAGTTTCTACCTTTAGAAACTATGAAAATAAGAGCAAAACAAACCCAAAGCATGCAGAAGGAAGGAATTAATAAAGATAACCAGAAATCAATGAAATTTCAAACAGGGAAATGA
>NW_007807078.1:0-1045 GCF_000696425.1 Galeopterus variegatus | reverse complement strand
TACAGGTACCACAGCTCTGGGACACACGCAAAGCAGCATCTTCCAGGCACAGCCTCCAAGATAACTGCAGGATACTGCACAGGGTGACTTGTGATCCAAGTCCACCAGGCTCCTGGATGGATAACTATGGGCCATAGGTGTGAAACTTTAACAAATCCACTACTTACCATCAGTCATCGAACACACATTAAAATACACATTCTGAAGCAGCGTCTCCTCCACATCTCTGTAGACCTGTGGGTTGCAGTGGGAAATCCGGAAGGCCTCAATGTGAAGAAGAATGTTCTAGATGTCTGCATTGGACCTATGGAGAACAATAATCTCCTTTACTCTGGGGACACTACAAGACACAGTGGAAAATCACACTGTGTTCCCACACCTTTGTTTAAGAATGAACAGCATGGAGCTTTTATCCAGCCCTGAAGAATCTACCCCATGTTGTCTTACAATCACCAAAAGAACGATCTTTCTTTAAGCCCCCATCATCCCCTTCCCCATCGTCACTCCTGGGGATGAACTTGCTTCCAGTCTCACTGGGGCAGAAGCAGCGGGGACAGAACTCGCAGCAGCCCCGGCTGTCCAGGCTCCCAGCAAGGCCAGCGCCTCCATCCCCGCCAGACCCCGTCGCTCCTCCTCCACAGGACCCCTCCATGCAGTTCATTCTCCCGCCTCTTTCCTGTCTTGTCAAATTCTGCTTTTCCGTGGTTTTATCCTCATCAGAAATTTAAATATGATTTTTTTTTCTTTCACATCAAAGGAAAAAAAAAAAAAGAAACCTCCTTGGACTTGGCTTTCCCTTTGCTACCACCTTGTTCTCTCCCTCCCATCACAGGAACCCCTCAAGGCCGTGTCCGTTCTCACCTCCATTCTCTCATCAGCTCCTCCAAGTCAGCTGTCCCCCAGCCTCCATGACAGCTGCCCTCATCACAGGCACAGGCCAGCTACAGTGGCTCAGCCAGTGGGCAGCACTCGCCGCCCATTACTGCCCCTCCTGCTCCTCCAGACGCACTTTCTCCACCTGGGGTCCAGAAGCCACGGTCTCTCC
>NW_007807077.1:0-1045 GCF_000696425.1 Galeopterus variegatus | reverse complement strand
TAGCATTTGTTATTTTATTATTGACTATAAACCAAATTCATGTTGTATAAATTGCAATATTTTCAACTGCAAATTACAGAAAACCCAACTTAAATTGGCTTACATAATATGGGTATTTAATATTTCACATATATAACAAGAAATCTAGAACAAGTATCTTGCCAGAGCTGGTTTATTCTCTGGCTCAATGACATCATCAAGACACTATGTATTTACACTCTTTCAGCTCAACCAACATCAATATATAAATGATATTCTGTGTCATGGTGATATGATGGCTATTCTTGAAATAATATGTAACATATCAATAATCAGCCAGGAAGAGTCTCTTCCTTCTTGCTTGTTATTTTATAAGAGCAAGAAAATGTTTCCTAGAGGCCTACCTAGCATATTTCTCTCACATATCATTGACTAACACTGTGCATCATGCCTACACCTAAATTAGACACTGGCAAGGAAAATAAAATCAAAATAATTGTTCTAGACAAACTAATTATTCACTATCTTTACCATGCACTAGAATCACATAGAGGAATTATGAAAACACAGATCACGAGTTTCCATAAAAAACAAAATGTACATTCAATACGTCTTTGACGAGGTGAGATCATATAAATCCACAGATGGTGCAAATATTCCTCTTAGAACCACACTTTGAGAACCACTGGTTTAGTTTATACACTGATCAGTCCTCTTATAGAATCAAGGAGTACATTTTGCATCAGAAGAATCAAATTCAGTGATGATAAGATATGCACAAAAGTTTCAAGTTAAGGTATATTAAAACATATATTAAAAAACTTAAAAGCAAATTTGACCCAAGATCCACAGTTATAGGAAAATTATTGTTATGAGAGATTATGACAATTTATTGAATGCATATATTAAGGAAATACATTGTATTTGAGATGTGCTGGGTCCTTTTGAAACCTAGGAAATATAAAAAAACAAATCATCAAATATTATTTAAACACTTTAAGCATATTTTTCTAGTTTACAAAAAGAGAAAAATTTGTCACAGACCAATAGTTTAATAAAAACAATC
>NW_007807076.1:0-1045 GCF_000696425.1 Galeopterus variegatus | reverse complement strand
GATCTGGGATCTGAGTGAGATGGCCATACCTAGAGTCACTGTCATCCAAAAAAATATTTATTGAGCCTAGTGAAGAAGGCAGGCAGAATAAGATTGCCAGACTCCATTTCCATGTCGGGGGCTGTCGGTGGGGGCTAAAAGGCCAACATGGACTGCTTGCCAGTGCAGCCAGCACATGGGAGAGCCAGCATCCAGAAGACAGCTCTAAAAAGAAAAGGGAAGAAGGAGGTCCCCGGAGGGTCTGTCAAAGATGACCAGCAGCTGACCTCAGGCAAGGAAGGAAACCCGAAGCCCGAGGAGGACAGAGATTCCGGAAATGTTCCTGTGCAAGAGCTGCTGCCTGTCCCCCATATCCAGTCCATCCATCTTTCTTCCTAAAGGGGTTTTCCAAGAGGTACATGAAGTTTAGAATGGAAATTTCACGTCCTAACTTCCCTTGCAGCTCTCGTGACCCTGTGACCATGCTCTAGCCAATGAGGTGGCAGGGCAGTCCTCCTTCCGGGATGTGTCCATGGAGGACACACACCTTCTGGCCTCCTTCCTGCTCCTCTTTCCCATCTTCTGTCTGGGGAGTGGCCATGCACCTGTCAGGGGACACTGTTGTGCATGGAGACAGGAAGAACTTGGGTCCCTAAAATTATAACAAACCCCATAGCCTTGGCTTGATAATTCCAGGACCTTTTTTTTTTTTTTTTTAACACAAATGTCTCTCAGGTTGAATGCACTATTATTTGGGTTTCCTTTTAACCAAAGTCAGTCCTGTTGAATAGATTCATTAAGGACAAATAGCAGAATGAAAGAATGAGTAAAGGGAAGGAGAAGGACTCACTGAAAAGCCCTTGGAAGTTTTTGTGGTGCCACCAAGAAATCAGGCCTGCAGGTGCCTGTGAGTACTCACTGTGGACAGGCCAGATGCTGTGCAGGGCCTGCGATGGCAAAGACAAGGTGAACAGCAGTTAAGCGTATTGGGGACTTCGCACTCAGTTAGTTCTGCGTTCATACCCGGGCCCCATCACTGACTAACTAGTACCCTTATGAACCTGGA
>NW_007807075.1:5897-6942 GCF_000696425.1 Galeopterus variegatus | reverse complement strand
ATCCTGTTGCCGGTCCCAGTCCGGTACGGGTGTGACACTGAGGGTTGCGATCCGTTGCCGGACATGAAGAAAGAGACAAAAAGAAAAAAAAAAGTTTGGGAATTTTATATAAATTATTTCTTCAAATATTCTTTTTGCCCCTTTCACTCTCCTCTTCATGGAACCACCACAGTGTATATGTTGGTCTGCTTAATGGTGTCCCGCAGGTCACTTAGGTTTGGTACACTTTTCTTCAATCTTTTTTCTTTCCGTTTCTCAGATCCAATATTTGCCGTCTTTAAATTTGCTGAATTTTTTCTTCTGCCAGTTCAATTTTGTCTTTGAACCCCTCTAACCATTTTTTCATTTAAGTTTTTTTTATAAGGACACTTTAAAGAGTTTGTGGAAAAATAAAATGAAAAGACAATTTCAATCTTTTCATAAACTTTTGAAAGACTCCTTGTATTTTTCATCTCCAGGATGAGTTTCTTTTTGGTTTCTCTTTAGGTCTTTTATCTCTAATTAATATATCCATTTTGTTCATACATCATTTCCTTGACTTTCTTCATGTCTTTGAACATCTTTAAATTAGTCATTGATTATCTCTGCCTCATTCTTTGAGCATCTTCAAATTAGTTGTTTTATAGCCTTTGCCTAGTAGATTAGCCATCAGTCTTTTTCAGGGACAATTTTTGTTGGTTCATTTTTTTCTCTGACTGAGCCATACTTTCCTATTTTTTTTTTTTTTTTGGTATATCTTGTGATTTTTTTGTTGTTGAAAACTTGACATTTGAAGCTACTGATATGGTAACTCTGAAAATCAGATTCTTCTCCTTCCCAGGTTTTGTTTTTGTTTTTTGATTGTTGTGTGTGTCTCTGTGCTTTCCGTGACTTTTCCAGTTTCTAGCAACTACCTGCATTTCTTGGCTGGTGGCCTTGTTCTTCCTTCTTTAACACCAACAACATTGCATCTCTCTCACTGTTCTTCTACAGTCACATCTCCCTCTCACTCTCTTCTTCTACCTACCCAAATAATTCAGGATAATCTCCCAATTTTAAGTCCAGT
>NW_007807075.1:0-290 GCF_000696425.1 Galeopterus variegatus | reverse complement strand
GTTACAAAATGTAATTATTTCTTTGTGTTGAAGACGTTCATTCTCCTCTCTTGTAGTCATTTAATAACATGAAGTAAATTAATGTTAATGATAGATGCTTAGCTCGACTGTACATCAATAGAGTTTATTTTTCTTAACTATCTGTTTTGTGTCTATTAACCCATTTCTTGCTATTCTCCCTCCCTCTCCCTTTTCCCACCTCTGGTAACAGCAGTTTGTTCTTGCCTTTAGAAAGCTGAACATATTATTTTGATTGTTGTTTCTTTGTTTCTTTATTTCTTTGTTTGTTT
>NW_007807074.1:0-1045 GCF_000696425.1 Galeopterus variegatus | reverse complement strand
TGCATCAGTGACTTTTTATTAAATCACATCATTTTGTAAACATAATATCTGAAAGAAGCATACAATTATTTTATATGTTAGTTAAAATCTATCATTAATAACTAATACATGCGGTGCAACCTTGCTGATGTTAAAGTGTAACTTGGACAATTTAGGAATAAGACATGGCTGATCCTCTGGTTTATGAGGTGGTGGAGTTTGTGAGTCCAGGAGGCTGGGATGCGGGGAGGGAGGTTGGTGCTGGGAAGATGTTGGCAGAGCTTCCTCTAGAATCTCTCTGCAGCTGGCATGTTGGAGGCTCACTGAGAGGCCTGGTGGGTGACTGAAGGAAGAGTTGCCACGTTAAGCTTATGCAGAAGGGGTTGAGGAAAGAGGACCAGTTCCCTTTACTGCAGAGATGATTGGTTTCATTTACTCCTTTCAGTCTTTGGACCCAGCGTACATAACTGGACAATTCATAATCCTTGCTTCATGGCACACACTCACCTTTGGTCCATACATACCCTCTTTAATTCAATTTTAGTTTTTAAAAATTACCATATATAATAACCCTCCGTGACCGTGCCAGCATGGTCATGAACACACTGCCAGTAATCTCTGACTACCCATGTTCTTTCCTCCCATCCTGCCCGCTGCCTGCTGGCCCGAAGCAACAACTCTCCTGAACCTCGTACTCCCTGTTCTCTTGCCATTTAACAAAATGCTTTTAAGGGCCAGCCCGTGGCTCACTAGGGAGAGTGTGGTGCTGATAACACCAAGGCCATGGGTTCGGATCCCTATATAAGGATCCCTATATAAGCCCAGTTCGCTCACTGGGTGAGTGTGGTGCTGACAACACCAAGTCAAGGGTCGAGATCCCCTTACCAGTCATCTTTAAAAAAAAAAACAACGGGCCGGCCCGGTGGCGCACTGCGCTAGTGCGCCGCTTGGGAAGTGCGGTGGCGCTCCCGCTAAGGGTTCGGATCCCACATGCAGACCGGTTCCCTCTCACTGGCTGAGCGAGGTGCGGGGGCAACGCCGAGGGTTGCGATCCCGTTGCCGGTCC
>NW_007807073.1:0-1045 GCF_000696425.1 Galeopterus variegatus | reverse complement strand
ATGGTGGTCATGGGCATGCTTCTGATGGCATTAAAAGGAGAGTGTATGAGAAATGCTCTTTTTTTGTTCTGCCATTCTTGCCATGTGACACCCTGCATCACTGAATAGAGCCATCAACCAAACTAGACCCTCATCAGATGTGTTCCGTGGACTTTGGACTTCCCAGCCTCTGAAACTGTAAGTTATAAATACTGTTTTTTTACAGATTACCCAGTTTCAGGTATTTCTGTTATAAGCAACAGAAATGGACTAATAAAGTGTTGTTTGTCTTTGTATTAATAGGTTACTTATCAGAAGTTATTAAAATTCAGAACTACCAGATTTATATAACTAGAGATTATATTTTTTAGTTTAGCAATCAAACCGAATACTTTTATATTTATATGTACAAAGATTTATAAGACATAAAGGATGATTATAGGTTGAGAACAAAGGACTCTTTTTTATCTTCATAAATAGTTACAACTATTGTTAAATTTTAGGTACTAAATAGTCCCTTATTTTAAAAAATGACTGTTGGTGTTCAAGGACACAAAATTATTATGTCCATATTGTCCACAATTTTAGATTGATTTCCTGTCATTATATTGTTGGCTTAGTTTATAATCGGTTGCATGAGTTAGTAAGTATGACAGCTGCCTAATTTGGTCTAGGGGGAAAAACAGCATTCTGATAAAACTGTAGTAGTGAGAAAAAATAAAACATAATATAAGCTTTTTACATCAAAAGGATATAAGGATCCTAAAGTACTGTAATGGCTTAAATAAACATATTATCCATGCATTAGACATACTTTTATTTATAGCCTTATTTAAATAATTAAAGCAGATGTATCAAAAGCTGTAGTAAGATCCCTAAGGGAAAAAAATTCTTACTAAATCTGTGTGAATTCCCTAAAAGGTGAGATAATATACTTTAAATATTAGTTTACACACACATTTTAAACATATTTCTTGTATTAATAAACTTTTTCCAACGAGGAAATTTTTTTACAGTATCAGAAAAAAGGAGCTTTTTTATAGTTTATTTTTGTTATTTAACTATG
>NW_007807072.1:0-1045 GCF_000696425.1 Galeopterus variegatus | reverse complement strand
AAGTCGGGGGCCTGCCTGTGTTGCCACAGAGGCCCTTGAGGCTGAGTCAGGGGGCATTTCCCCCTTGCCTGGTACTTCTTCCCAGAAGGCGAGAGTGGGTCTCACCAAGCTCCCCCTGCTGGGGGGAGAGGGTGCAGAGATGGAGGCCCTGCCCTCCCATCACCAGCTGGTACCCACAGGTCAGGAAGAGAAAGCGTGTGGGGAGAGGCCAGCTGGTGGGCGCTGAGCAAGTGCTGGGGGTAGCAGGAAGGCAGAAGGCTGGGATTGTTGGGGGTGGGTGTGAGAACCTCAAGAAGAAGGTGCAGGCACTCAGATGGAAGCAGAAAGGTGATGTGCAAGGAGGTGCCGGAGCCACAAAGCCAGAGCCCGGCACGGCAAGGTGGAGGATGCAGAGGGAGAGGAATTCGCCTGGTGAAGCCACTCACCTTGCAATAACATTCAGACTGACTGAGGCCTACACAGGAGCCTGGAGCGGGCGGTTCACACCCCCCCACTCCTCTCCCAGAGACTCACAGCCTCTGTCTAAAGGTACATGAGAGCAGCCGGCAGCCTGGCTGGATCTGCAGAGGCCCTTGGCTCTCTTGGAGCAGCCTGATTGGAGGAGCAGGATGACTTCATCCAGCCCCATTCATCACTGTAGGTTTCCTGCCCAGCAGGGACAGGCTGCTTTGCTTGCAGTGACTACAGCTTCCTCTCTGGCCCACTTTACTCAGGCAAGCTGGGATAGGCTGTGTCCATTAGTGGCAACCAGGGGAAAGGCATCGGAGCACCCCAGGCCCTGCAGGGAAGAGGGGAATGGGCTGCTTATATTTCTAAGTGCAAGGATGCTGCTGAAAACATGGTGCATGTACTGTATTCACTGTGTGCATCTGCTGGGGCCAGAGCCAGCATAAACACCAAAGAGCTGCATTCCTTCTAGAAACCAGCACGGAAACAAGGTTGGATGTGCTGGTGAACCACTGATCTTCTTTCCAAAAAAATTAAGAGATGTTAGGGATATTTCTCCCAAGCAGAGATAATAACCTATGGAAAAAGAGCTCCATGT
>NW_007807071.1:0-1045 GCF_000696425.1 Galeopterus variegatus | reverse complement strand
GAACTCTGCCTTGCATGGCCAACCATCCCCAGAGGCAATAGTAACACTTTTCTTCCAACATTTATTTCCCTTACATTATTCATAACATCATAGACCATAAATGATGTGGATCCACTGTCTCTATCTCTTAATCCTGAGCTCAGTCCTCTACTCACTGTAATCTGGGGTCTGCTTCAATCTTTTTGAAGGGTTCTATGTAAAATTTTTCCAATATACTTCCAGTTTTCAACATGGACATCAGACTGCTTCCCTTTGACATCTGATACACTTGATATATGTGACCCTCTCTCCTGTTTTCTCCTTCTTTCTTTCTGACAGTGCCTTATCAAAATTCTTCATGTATTCCTTGAATCGAAGTTTTGTCCTCGGCCTTCTCAACTGCTCAATCAATGGAATCTTCTCTCAACTGTCAATAAATATGTTTTCATCTATACTTTTAAATTTTATTTTCATAAACATATCTACTTGGATGTCTGGAATTTAAGGTGTTCACAATTGAACAAATTATTATATTATAAGCCCACTGTATTCTTTACTCAGTTAATGATATCTAGTCCAAATAAGAATCACCTAAAATCAAACCACTTTTTTATCTCACCACAAATAATGGTAATAAGCATAATTGTAATGAACATTAAGAGCACTTTATGGCATTTTAATAAGTATATAACAAATATTATTTCACTTAACCCCTAAAATTGCCTTAGGAAAAATTATTAATATCATTCCAATTTTACAGACAAGGAAACTGAAGCACAGAAAGATGTAGTAATTTGCTAAGGTCACACAAGTTAGTGAGGGGCCAGGATTTGAAACTAGGTAGAGTATTCCAGAGCCTAGAATCTTGACTCTCACAATACAGTGCACATGTAGAAAACCACCAATGTCTGTCAGTCCTCCAGCATGTTGCTGCTTCTCTGTATTTATTGCTATTGCATTAATGTGATTTTGCAACAGCTTACTAAGTTGTCTCCTTGCTTTTAAGTCCTCTTTCCAAGAAATCTATGCTATGACTATAAATATACTATTCAATTTTAAATATTTT
>NW_007807070.1:0-1045 GCF_000696425.1 Galeopterus variegatus | reverse complement strand
CAGAGATTTTATATATGTATACATATAGTGTGAGTATATATGCATATGTATATATACATATGAGGACACTTTAAAAAGTTCATGGAAAGATTTGTATTATATTTTAATTCTATTTTTCCATGAATTTTTTGAAGTACCCTCGTGTGTGTATGTATATATACTTACATATATATATGTCTATATATCCTTAAAATGCCATTATAACTTCTACAATTAAATTTTGTTGAATTAATTCATCCAGTCAATAGGCATTTATTGAATGTGTACTGTATGCAAAGCACTATTCTAGGTATTTGAATACAGTAGCAAACAAGACAAGCATAGAGTCTACAATCTATTTAGCCAAAATGAAAAATACAAACATATACAAACAAGAAAATAAAAAAGAAAAATAGCAAATAATAAGTACATACAGTTAAACTGATAGAGAGTGCATATTATGTGTCAAGACAGAATGTGGAGCTATGAATACAAAAATAAAGAGTATATACTCTCAACGAGGTCACAAAAATTTTATTGCCCATGACAGACATGTAAATAGAAGATTATAATGTAGAGACCGAGAACAATCACCACCAGAAAAATAGAGAGGTCGTGTTTAACCTTTATAACTACATATGTGTATTAAACACATTAATTTATACATATTAATACACATATAAATTTACACCCAGAGATAGGCAGCTGGATTAATTCACATGTTCTCAGAGAAATGTGTTCAAGATGCCCACTGTAAGTTCATTCTAGAGAGCTCCTCCCGGAAAAGCAAGGAATTGTAGTAGGCACTCCAGATTGCTTCTTCTCTTTACAGTTGGTTTCCCAAATTTCTTATTAGTAAAACTTTAGCACTCAAAGTGAGGTCATTGTGGATTCTCTCAAAGGTTTGCCAAGATCTGAGATCCATTCACTCAGGTTCTTCTGCATTTGTCCAGACAAAATGGGTCCATGTGATTTATTTTGAAAATCAGGATTGCTATTTGTAAAATTTTCCCAGGTAGATTGTGTGTGTGTGTGTGTGTGTGTGTGTGTGTGTGTGTGTGTGTGT
>NW_007807069.1:0-1045 GCF_000696425.1 Galeopterus variegatus | reverse complement strand
ATTTAATCATTATACACATATAGAAATAGGATTTTGTTGGGAAAATAGAATAATTTAATCAGGCTCACCTCACCTCAGGGCTGGTTGGGGGTGGTTCAGTAAACATTGTGTGTGTGGGGGGGTGGAGTTAGTGCACCTGCACGGAGCCACCACTTTGGCTGGTGTTTACTGCCTGGGACAGCCACCATCAGCAAGTCCATTCTTTTCCAAACCTATGGCTTCCAAGGAACTTTTGGCTGGTTACCTAGCTCACAGACCTGCATGAAGATGTCTGGTGACCCAGCCTGGTATATGAAGGGTTTGTGAGTGGGCTTGAGGGGTCTGGGAGCTCCAGATCAGCCTTAGTTCAACAACTGGCCCAGTTGGCAGGATTACTGGCAGGTAAAAGAGCCCAATAACTAGCGTGGCCAAGTAGCTTTACAATTGGCTTCACAGTGCCGGCCCGGTGGCGCACTGGATAAGTGCGCCGCTTGGGAAGCGCGGCGGTGCTCCCGCCCGAGGGGTTCGGATCCCACATATGGACTGGTCCCCGCTCACTGGCTGAGCGAGGCGCGGGAGCAACACCGAGGGTTGCAATCCCATTGCCGGTCCCCGGTCCGGTACGGGGGCAACACTGAGGGTTGCGATCCGTTGCTGGACACGGAAAAAAAGACAAAAGACAAAAAAAAAAAAAAAATTGGCACTATTGGCGCCGTGAGGATTCCAGGCCTTAGCCTCGCCAGACTGATTTTCTTTCCAGTGCTTTCTCAAAATTAAATCTTTTTTCCTATTTACTTTTTAAGTATTCACTAATATGATCTTAATCTTTCTTCACCTAAATGCAATATTGTACTTGTCATGCAAAAAAAAAAAAAAAAATTAAAAGAAGGTAATAGCTTGTTAACCTCTTCAGCTCACCTCACTCTGCAAAGCCTAAGACAGAAGTTGAAGAAGTCCAGTTCAGAAACACACCAAATTTTCATTTTCACACACTGAATTATATGTAAAATATAGTACCATGTTGTTCTCAATTTGTTGAAGATTTCACATTTTTATTCATTTTCCT
>NW_007807068.1:0-1045 GCF_000696425.1 Galeopterus variegatus | reverse complement strand
ATTATTATTTTCAAAATTGTTTCCCTAAAGTCTGGAAATTTAGAAGTTATATATTCACCAAACTGCATTCATCCTTTGTTTAATAATTCTACCTGATCTCATATATGTAAGTGAAATGTGGTTTTCTATGCAAATGTCAAGGTTTTTTTAGCCTGTGTCTCTTTCATAGACCTTGAACCTCACCAAGTGCGTAGGATCATACGCAGCCCAGCCACTGTCAGCTAAAGAGAAGCTACAGTTCTGATGCTATCTATGTATCTGGACTGGTAGAGACAAGGAGGGATTTAAAATAAAAGTCCTGATATATTCACATTACAGGCAAGTTCTGAAGGAAAATAAGAACAGGTGTTGCTAGCATCCACCCTTCTCCTTCCTAAGAGCAAACACGCCTTAAATGCCCTTTTTGTTCCAGCTCACTTTTTTGCTTTGAGTCTTGCCTTCTTTTTTCTCACATTCACCCATATGATAGACACGTAAGGTGAGGGGCACCCTCAGAATGAGATTCTTCTCCTCACCTCCAAGTGATGTGAAACTGAATTTCATGAACTACAATATAAAAATTGCATTTTTAAGATTTCTTATTTTTAGGGCCGGCCCAGTGGCACACTGCTACAGTGCGCCGCTTGGGAAGCGTGGCGGCGCTCCCGCCGAGGGTTCGGATCCCACATGCAGACCGGCCGCTCACTGGCTGAGCGAGGAGCAGGGGCAACACTGAGGGTTGCGATCCCGTTGCCGGTCCCGGTCCGGTACGGGTGCGACACTGAGGGTTGCGATCCATTGCCGGACACGAAAAAAGACAAAAAAGGAAAAAAAAAACAAAAAAAGATTTCTTATTTTTAATTGTGGCATAAAACACAAAACATAAAATTTATCATCTTAACATTTTTAAGTGTACACTTCAGTAGTGTTAAGTATATTCACAGGGTTATACAACCGATTTCTAGAATGTTCTCATCTTGCAAAATGAAATTCAGTACCATGAAACAACATCTCCTCACTTTCTCCTCTACCCAGACCCTGGCAACCACCATTCTAGTTTCCGTTT
>NW_007807067.1:0-1045 GCF_000696425.1 Galeopterus variegatus | reverse complement strand
CCAGCTGAAGGTAATGTAGGTAAAGCATTCATTCTAGTATTAGGAGTAGCAGTGCCTGGCACGCGGCGACTGCTTTATAAGAATTATTTGACATAAGGCTTCTGGGGGAGGGACAGGGTGAGCTGGCACAAGACACAAGGAGGCAGATTTAGGCTTTCCCAAAGTCAGAGCTATTCGGCAATGGGAATGCTACCTCCCAATGCACTGCTCTGGCCTCTGCTGGAATGCAGACTGAGGAGGGATGGCCATTTTCTGGGATGGTTGTGGAGGAAGCTTGCTAGCTACTCGCAGGCACCAGACAGGAAGCTATGACAGGGGAGTCAAGCTTCTATGGGAGGGATGTTCAATATCACAGTGACAATAGCAATAGCAAGGGCTGGTATCTATTGAGAATTTATGACATGAGAACTTCGACTTCACATGGATTATTTCATTTCATTCTTACCATACCCCTAAGGGATCATGCTATTACCTTTGTTTTTCCGTTTGAACAGAAATGTGCACACTGACATGCAGGACTTGGCAATGTAGGAGTGAGGGGATTGGCTGTGAGTCACAGTGACAGAGCTAGACTCCACCCAGGGAGAGTCTGATTCCAGCCTCCTCCATGTCTTGCCTTCCTCTTTAAGATCCCTTCCTACCCAGAGACTCTGGGACTGGTGTTCCAGCTGACACTCAACATTTGCCTTCCTCTGGCAATGACAGTTTGCACTCATTTAGGTTGAGGAGATAGATTGCTGTGCAGAGTGGCCTCATAGCTTCCTGTGAGTGCCTGGTGACTCTGAGTAGCTTGCAAGCCTCCTGCATGCTGAGAGTCCTCCCTGCTCACAATACCTTAAGGGGCTGGGCCTGCTGCAGCTGTTCCCTGAATAAGGACAGGTGCTGAAGGAAGCAGAGGAGGGGAAAAAGGCCCATCAGCTGTGTGGTCTTGGGAACAAAGAGAAAATAATTGTGACGTCCACTGTCCATCTGTGAAATGGACAAAATCGTATTCAATGCACAGGGTCGTGGGTCAGAATTCAATGAATTAAAAGATGTAAAAGCC
>NW_007807066.1:0-1045 GCF_000696425.1 Galeopterus variegatus | reverse complement strand
ATATAAAAAGCAGAAAGTATAAAGAAAGAGATTGATAAACTTGGTTACAGTTACATTTTAAAAGTTCTGTTCAATAAAAGACTCCATACAAGAAATTAAAAACCAAGCTATAGACTGGAAGAAGATCTGCATTTTCATACGGCGTCATCTTCCTGCAGCCCAAAGAACTTCCTTTAGCAGTTCTTTTATTATTATTATTTTTTTATTGAAGCATAATTTGTTAGACATCTATCGGGTGCAAAGTTGACTGTCAATGGTTGTGTGCAATGTGAGACGGTCGGGTCAGGACAGTTAGCTTACTCATTACAACACGTGATCATTGTTTGCGTCCCTTAACCAATTTCTCATTGAGTAAACAATAAGGAAAGAGAGAGAGAGAAACAACAATCACAACAATGTGCTGAACTTATAGAAGGAGAGAACAGAACTGTGGTTTAATAACAAGCAGGTTTCACTGCATGAAACATCCCACAAACAATCTGCACATCGTAGGGACGGTGATGTGCAGGAAGACCAGGTCCAGAGGCCTGGCTACCAGGCTGCACTTTGTCTGTGCTTTGTCACCCTCCAGATGAGCACATGGACAATGGCTGGGCCTCGGTTTACCTATCTGTGTAATGAAAAGGACTCCTGCCCCTTTACTGCTCAAAACTTTGAAGTTGTTTACATTTTCTAAACAATCTTCTTTTCATTGTTGGAACTTATTAGCAGTGTGGGTTTTAGTTTTTCTTAATCTACTTTGGTTTTTACCTGGATTGGTTTAACTTCCCTGTCTTAAATTCTACAAACCTTCTGGATTCCACTTAGCAACCAACGGAATTAACTGACCTCTATCTTCTCGTGTCTTCTGCCAATTTACATGGTCTGTTTCTTAAGATTCTCTTTACATCCGTTAATGTAAAGTGTAAATAAAATTGCATTCCCAACTACAAATCCCCTTTTGTCCCTTCTCCACTTGATATGCTCTCATTTACTGCCATTTAATGGCATCTACACTTAATATGACAACACAACTCAAGCCCAGAACATATTTTATTTCATCTGT
>NW_007807065.1:0-1045 GCF_000696425.1 Galeopterus variegatus | reverse complement strand
AAAAAAAATACTCTTGGAAAAGACAGAATCAGAACCTTTTGAAAAAGTGCTTTATATTTTATTTCCACTTTCACAGGCCAGGAGTATTTTAGTTGAAGACTATAAACACTTATATTTTAATGTTCCTTTTTTAATAAAACAGGAAGGTTTTTTTGGCTTATGTTTCTTGCCTCCCCTCCACCCCAAACTTTCGTTGGCTGGTCACTGTGTGTGGCACACATGCAGGTGCTGGCCAGGATTTGGGGGTGGGGGTTGGAGGAGCTACAGAGGAGGGGTCAAGATGAAAGAGGCTATACCTTTCAGTCTCACTCAAGGGCAGCCTCTTCAGAAAGACACTCCCTAACAAGCCAATCAAACACAGATCTATCCTTCCCATCCCAAGCATCTTTTCACAGCAAAATCACAATCTATAATTATCTAGGGCAGGACTCTGACAATTTTAACATGCACATGAATCCCCTAGGGATCCTCTCAAAATGTGATTCGGATTCAGGGAGTCAGGGAGGGGCCTGGGTCTCTGCATTTCTAATAAGTTCCAAGGTAATGTCAATGTGGCTGGTACATGAACCCAAGTTTCAGTAGCAAGGCACTCATCTGTGGATTTCTTGATTGTTTGACTAGAATCTAAATTCTGAGAGCAGGTTCCTTGGCCTGCCTTGTTTACTGCTATGGTCTCAGTGTCAAACGCAGGCACAATGAAGAACTGGGCTCAGAGAAGAAAATGAGGCAGTAGCCACTGAATTGCAGAACCATTAGGTACAAGCTTCATAATCTCCCACGAGAGTTCTGTCTATTGTTTGTGGGTTATTTTGCTAGTCCACATGACACAGAATTAACAGCTGACAATGTGGCACTTTGACCTGGCTTTTCTGTGGAGTAGATTGATGAGAAAGTTATCTCTTACAGGTCCTGGGTTATTATTAATTAATAAAGGATAAGGCATGAAGGAGCTTCCATGCTACAAGCATCACAGAGTTCATTGGTTAATGTGGGAATCAAACCATGACTCTTGGTCTTCAAAATTTTTCAAAATCAAGGGCAAAGC
>NW_007807064.1:0-1045 GCF_000696425.1 Galeopterus variegatus | reverse complement strand
ATTTTTGAAAAGACAAAACTACAGTACGGGAGAAAAGATCAGTGGTTGTTAGGGGTGAGAGAAGAGTCTGATTATAAAGGAATAGGATGAGGGATGAGGGAATTTTTCTGGTGAGACGGAACTGATCAGTATCCTGATTGTGGTGGCGATTACAAGAATTTATATATGTGTTAAAATTCACAGAACTAGGGCCAGCCTGTGGCTCACTCGGGAGAGTGTGGTGCTGATAACACCAAGGTCACGGGTTCGGATCCCATATATGGATGGCTGGTTTGCTCACTGGGTGAGCGTGGTGCTGACAACACCAAGTCAAGGGTTAAGATCCCCTTACCGGTCATCTTTTTAAAAAAAAAAAATTCACAGAACTAGACAACAAAAGAAAAAAGTCAATTTTACTGATTTAATGATAATTTCACGTGTTTCTTTTAAATTACATATATAGTTCATGTTATATTTCTACTAGACAGTTCTGTGCTTATTTCCAAAATAATTAGATTGCATTTTCACTAATGCTGATTTTAAAAAGTGTATGTTTGAGATTTTTCCCAAGGAACCAAATTTGGTTATCAAGAATTAAAAAACCACAAAGCCCAAGCGCTACTTACCACTTTTTCCATGATGAATACTATGTCACTTTCATTTAGAATATTTTTCAAAGGGTTTGGCTGACCTTTGCTGATCAATTGCACTTGGACATCATCCTGTTAAAAACAGATGTAAAGCAATGTTATATATACACCCATGTATTTGTACAAATATTTAAATACATAAAGATCAGTTCATGCAAGTGACTGGAAAAAGAAAATTCGAATGAGACAATGTCTTAAAAGTAAGATCTCATTTATTCTTTGTCCACATTATTTCTCATGCTTAGAAAATCTAGCTCTTGGGGCCGGCCCGTGGCTCACTCGGAAGAGTGTGGTGCTGATAACACCAAGGCCGTGGGTTCGGATCCCATATAGGGATGGCCGGTTGCTCACTTTAGTGAGCGTGGTGCTGACAACACCAATCCAAGGGTTAAGATCCCCTTACCGGTCATCTTTTA
>NW_007807063.1:0-1045 GCF_000696425.1 Galeopterus variegatus | reverse complement strand
TTGAATATGAATTAGATTTTGAGATAATAAACCAACTCTTGAACCCAAATCAACCAAGACAGTTCAATTTTCTTCTATTAGAAAGAAACTTTTGAGTTAAGTAAAGTTTTTGATGTTTTAAGCTCCCTATCTTTATCTTTTCTTTTACCTAGGATCAAAGTCCAAAGCAAATCAGAGGTAATCTTTTGCAGCAGTGTCTTCACCCCATACAATATTTAACTGGGTGAAAAGAGAATATAGACAAATTGTGCATCTAGAGATGGGCAAGGAGGAATGTATGGGAGCCCGATGTCATGGCTCAGAGTAAAAGATAAAGTAAAGATAGATCCATGAACTTAAAACTAGTCACTTTGGGACCACTTAGTGGGAGGCAAATAATTCTTTAAACATTAATAGCCCTTAGTTTATTCTAATAATATATTCATAGTGATCATCCTGAGCTACTTTTATTGAATATCTTGTTTAGATATTGGAGAATTCATGTGAAAAAAAATTTAAAGTAAATCATAAAGAGATTTCCATTAAAGACTAAAATTTTAAAATGAAAATGTAAAAAGTGCTTCAGTTATCCAGAAAGGCCATTTCTGTAGAATTCTAATTTTTGATGCTACTGTATAAATGAGATATTATTAGCTAATTTTTGTTATGTGCAACTCACAACATAGAATAGAATAGATGTTCATAAGAATTATAGCATCCATGATGAAAGGTAAAGCCAACATACTGAGAGAAGCAGAGTAGAGAGGCACAAATCAGGGGTCGTTCGAACGCCTGGTTGGGTTGTCCCTGGGACACAGCTCTATCTCTGTCCTTCTCACCATTTACAGTGATAAAAATATTGTACATATTTACCCACATCTTAGTTGCCATATCTGGTGCTCTTGATTCCTTTCTGTGGATTCATATTTTCATCATATATAATTTTCATTCTGCCTGAATGACTTCCTTTAATATTATTTATAGTGAATTGTCTTCTGGCCATACATTCTTTCAGCTTTCGGATGCCTTTATTTTTTAAATGTTAATTTTATTTTCCTTTAAAAAA
>NW_007807062.1:0-1045 GCF_000696425.1 Galeopterus variegatus | reverse complement strand
TTACTTCTGGAATTCTCCATTTAATATTTTGGACCACAGGTAACTGAAACCATGGAAAGCGAAACCGCAGATAAGGGGGACTACTATACAAACCCGCATACTTCTGCTCCTACTAGTTGAGTTGTGTGCTTACTAAGAGTCAGTAACATTTTTTCCCAAACTTATTATGTCGGTTGTACTGTTGATATTGTGTAATTAAATATCACATAACCTTATGAAATAGCATAAAAGAGCTGTTTTGTCTATGGTTCTAAACAAATCACTAAAAAAAGGGTTTCAAATATGGGCAAGAAAACTGCAAAATGCTGAAAAATATATGGGTTTTGTGAAGTTTTTGCTCAGATTGTCCCTGGTGCCTTTTGGTTCTCCACTTTAAAGAAACTGAAAATCAGAAATGATTCGTTGTCAATGTGGGTTATTCAAGAGGGACACTTGGACCTCCAGTGAACGGACCTATGCTCAGAGAAAAGGCTTTGGTGCATTGTCAAAATATTAGTGTATGAACGTGCATTTGTGTTTTTAAGTTAAAGTAATGTATTACAGTAAATGCAAAAAGTATGTATTCTTTTGTAGAAGTTCCCTTATATAAATAACTTTTAATTAAGTGAATAACTACCCTTTCTAACAACATCAGATAAGAGAGTTTCTGCCATAGCTCAAAGTAGGTTTTTGTATATCCAACTACAAAAGTGTAACATAGTCTGTTTTCCCAAAGTAAATTTGATGTTGGTTTTGTTTTTATTTCCTTCACTAATTCTATCAAAAAATATTTATCAAGCCACAACTATGTTCCAGGCACTATGCTAGCCACTTGAGGAGACTTGTGTGAATCAGGTAGGTAGAATCTGTATCCCCAGATTGACTTTTCAGTCTGGTAGGACCACAGACAAGTAAAGCAAGCACAGTACTGTGGGAGCACATAAAAGGAATACCTGGCTTAGAGTTGGACGGTGAGAGAAGGCCTTGTTAGTAGATCAACTATCTGAATTCATTCATTTCCCATTTTTACCCTTTGGATTTAAGTGCCATTTTTCTTTCTTTCTCC
>NW_007807061.1:0-1045 GCF_000696425.1 Galeopterus variegatus | reverse complement strand
TATTGCTAGTCTTGGTGCTGCAGAATCTTTTGTGAATTTCCCAATGCACTGCTGGCAGCTTTGTAAATAGCACCTTTATTAAGTATTTCCTAAATGACCCAGTTTTGAGTTTGCTGAGACCTTGATTAATACATCTCATTATGTTTTTCTCTTTAGAAATGCTCAACTATATGGACAGAGAAAATAGTTCATGGATAAGATTTTTGTAGTTAAATATGAAAAAGAAATGGACAAGGAGGGAGGAACAGAAGAGTTTGAAGTATTTTTGTCCAATATTTATTGAAATAATAGGTCATACAAACTGCTCAGGGAGGGAAGTGGGTGAAGAAAATGGTTCCTGGCTTAGGGCAGTGGGGTCAGTTTACAGTAAGTTTCAATATTGAAAATTATAGTACTATAAAGACATCACCAGCAAAACAGAGGAGAAGTTGTGATCAGAGCATAGAGTGGTGAGTCAGTGACTCCAGAAGAGCACAAGGTACCTGGAGATGGGAGTTTAAAGAGTTGAGCAGCCAAGTCACTGGGTTAATTCATTTATGTTGTCATGGGTGTCATCCGAGGTGAAGGTAGGAATTGAAATTTGAGGGAATCACTTTGTGTCAAGTGTCGAACTATTTTGTGAATGACGTGGAGTAACTAGGAGTTCAGTAAAAGACAGAAAGTTGGACAGAGGAGTGGTCAAAGGTTCTTGAATCTTAAAAGAACATGGATTTTGGAAAAGCAACAGGAAGCACCATGGGGAATAGAGAGCAGTGCATTTACCTGCTAAACAGCCATGAAAAAAAATGGCTGTTGAAAGACCTGTAGGAGAAACCATGTCCTCAGAGGACAGCAGATTTTCTTCAAGGCAAGAAGGTGGAGTGAATGCTATGGGAAGAGGTGCACATTACAGAGGAGTTTTCTGATGATGGGGCTGTATTTCCAGAGGGCAGAGCAGAAAGATGTGGAGAGGAGTAGGAAATGGAGAGAGCTGGGTCAAGGAGCAACAGCCAGGGTTGGAATCTGCAGGCGTTGCTTCTGCTTGGAACTTTTACATAAGAAAACT
>NW_007807060.1:0-1045 GCF_000696425.1 Galeopterus variegatus | reverse complement strand
GGAAAACAGTGTGGAGGTTCCTCAGACAACTAAAAATAGATTTACCTTATAATCTGGCTATCCCACTATTGGGTATATACCCAAAGGAAATTAAATCCATATATCAAGAAGACACTTGCACTTCCATGTTCATAGCAATGCTATTCGCAATAGCCAGGTGATGGAATCGACCTAAATGCCCATCTATGGATGAATGGATTAAAAAACTGTGGTATATATACACAGTGGAATACGATATAGCTATAAAATGATATTATATCCTGTCATTTGCAGCAACATGGATGGAAATGGAAACCATCATGTTAAGTGAAGTAAGTCAGAAACAGAAAGACAAATCTGCATGATCTCACTCATATATGGAATCTAAAAAGAAAAAAAAAAAAACAGTAGTTCTTATGGAAGTACAGAGTATGATAATTGTTACCAGTACAATAACTGGGAAAGGAGAGGGGTGGAAGGGATGGGAAGTGGTGGACTAATGGGTACAAAACTATGCTATCTACTCTAAGTGAATCATTGTGCACTATACGCATGTACTGAAATAATGCACTGTACCCCACAAATATGTACAAGCAATGTTAAAATTTAAAAAAAATTAAAGTTCATTGAAAAAGTTTTTAAACCAAATGTTTAATTAAAAACATGTAAAGTGCATTGAAAAAATTTTTATACCAAAATAAACTCAGATCGTTATGTCTGTATAAGATCTAGTTGAGGCACTAAGAAGAACAAGACATATTTAAAAAGAGGCCCTAACAGAGCAAAATGAATTCTGCTAAAACTGAAGAATTAACATCGAATTCATGGTCAAGCTTGAGTAAAAACACTGATGCTTTACAAAAAGCTTATGAGGACAATTCCTCAAAGAAATCAGCAGTTTACAAACGGATAACTCATTTTAAGAAGGGATGAGATGATGATGGAGATGAAGCCCATAGCAGCAGACCATCCACATCAATTTGCAAGTAAAAATTTAATCTTGTTCATGCCCTAATTGAAGAAGACTGATGGATAACAGCAGAAACAATAGTCAACACCATAGACA
>NW_007807059.1:0-1045 GCF_000696425.1 Galeopterus variegatus | reverse complement strand
GTATTATTATTTAAATAATTTCTATAATCATAACCAGGGCTAGAAATAGACAAATCACATATCTTTTAAGTATAATTGTTATAATAAAATACAACAGTTTTATTTTTTTTCTGTCTTTTTTTTTTTTTCCCATGTCCGGCAACGGATTGCAACCCTCAGTGTCGCCCCCGTACCGGACCGGGACCGGCAACGGGATCGCAACCCTCGGTGTTGCCCCCGCGCCTCACTCAGCCAGTGAGCGGGAACCGGTCTGTATGTGGGATCCGAACCCTCGGCAGGAGCGCAGCCGCGCTTCCCAAGCGGCGCACTAGCGCAGTGCGCCACCGGGCCGGCCCACAACAGTTTTATTTTTAAAACCACCATTAAACCAATTGGGGAAACCTGCTCGAGAAGAGACTCCGTCCCATGCATGAGCTTCTTTCTGTAAACATGTTGGAATAGAAGAAGGTAAAAAAATTGATGGCATAGTGCATAAACGGGAATCATTAAAATTTGCTAAAGAAACAAAAGATAAAGTCCAAGGATCTTGACTAAAGGTTGGTGAATGGGTAGTTGGCTTGCCAGCACCAGATCGAGAATCTGTAATTCTAGGAGAATTGGTTAACAACATTCTATAACCTGTAGAAAACAATGTTTAATAGGAGGAACATTAGGAGAAGAGAAACATAAAGGCATTTTCTCCGTGGAAGCTGAAAAATTAAAAGGTTGTGAAAAATGAGGCTTTTCATAAATATTAGGATCTCCACCTAAGAGGCGAGAATGGTTAGTTGTTACTTTTATTTCTTCCTGATTCCAGGAAGCCAAATGGAACAAAGGAGAGAGAGAGTTAGGGTTTGTTTTAAGATAAGGATATTGCAAAAACCTGTAACATTTTAAATTAATTTATTAATTAACTTTTGTTGTTTTGACCTCTGTGAACAATCTCACAAACCCATTAGTCTTTTTTTTGATTAAAATTTTGGAACTTCAGTTTAAAGCTATAAACTTAAAGTTTGTCAGGAAACTGTACCTATTAAAGTTTTTTTTTTTATAAAATATTTAAAAC
>NW_007807058.1:0-1045 GCF_000696425.1 Galeopterus variegatus | reverse complement strand
GCCAAGGGGCAGTTGGGGGCCTCACTTGTGAGCCAAGTGACATAAAATATCTCTTGGAGGGGAACAAATAAGATTCAGTCCCATTTCCCTATAGTTGGAAAAAAGGATGTAATTCATAGTTTGGGGGTTTATTAGGGACACAATGAGTTTGAGCAGCCATTTTCAGATCATGTGTCTAGGTTTAATTATTGAGGGGTGAATGAATGGTCACCCTACATATTTCCCTCCCAGCTAATCTAGAGAAGAACAGAGACTCCACCCAACAAGTACTGATTGTACAGAATAGCTGTTGTAATGATGAATATGCTAACTATTCTGATTTGATCATCACGTATTGTACACAAATTCTGATAGTCAACTCTGTACCCCACAAGGATATACAATCAATTATGTTTCAATAAAACAAAACAAAACAAAACAAACACTGATCTGCAGAGTTCCTCCAAATAAAAAGTGGTCTTGAGCCAAGCCAAGAATTGTCTGGTATCACTGCTCCCAGGATAACTGCCTAAGAAACTGCCTTCCCTGGGACCCAGAGAGTTCAACTCCATAAGAGCACTCTGTCAAAGGGCCTGACCAGGACAATGAAATGTGTCTCTTGCATTGAGAGCTAAGAGCCCAGTTTAAGTAAGAGGAAAGTGGAAAGATTTGTATGCCTCAGGCAGGGAACATAACATCTCTTGTGACCAATTACTTTAATCTGGTATATACCCCATCATAATGACCTTCCATACAATGGACAAATCACAGGGAGTTGCTGACAGAGAAACTTTCAAGGATAATTGTAGAGAATTTAAAAAGGAAAAACTTTATATTATGTTTTTCTGAGTGGTATTCAGAAAAACCCTTCCCTTACAGAGTTTTTCTTGTCATGTAGAACCAGGTCTTCTCAGAATCCCAATTTCTTATTATTTGTTCTGTGTGAGAACCTGAGTCTCTCTTCTGGCCCGTGTGTGGAACAGTCACAGCCACAAGTCCACAGTCCAAAGTAAATTCCATCTGTGAGAAGAGCAAGAGCTGGAGCTGCTGTTTCAATGTCTCAGGG
>NW_007807057.1:0-1045 GCF_000696425.1 Galeopterus variegatus | reverse complement strand
CTCCAGCCGCTCTGCCTCGGCAGCGTCCACCACAAACACCAGCCCGTCTGTGCGGCGGGTGTAGGAGCGCCACAGAGGTCGCAACTTCTCCTGTCCCCCGACGTCCCACACTTGGAAAGTGATGCCACGGGATCCCCCCAAGGGCACCCGGATCTTCTCGGTGTTGAAGCCTTTGGTGGGGACACTCTGGACAAACTCCTTGAACTTGAGGCGGTAAAGGAGGGAGGTCTTTCCAGCCGAGTCCAGCCCAATGACCACAACATGGAGGGCCTGGAAGTGGGGCAAGAAGGAGGCAGCGGGCGCCATCTCCGTCAAGTGGTTCCCCATCGTGAGCTAAGGCGCAGGTCTCAGGGCTCCCAGGAGAAGCAGGGAGGGGGCCTTGAAACTGCAGGCTGCGGGGAGGTTACCTGAACGGAGGAGGTCATGGGAGAAAAAGGATACGTTTAATAACAAACACGGAATTTGCAAATTTCTTGATCCATTCCTAAATCAGCTGCCCATCCTTCCTTTTTAAAATTCCTTTTTATTTGGGGCCGGCCCGGTGGCTCACTCGGGAGAGTGCGGTGCTGATAACACCAAGGCCCCGGGTTCGGATCCCATATAGGGATGGCCGGTTCGCTCACTGGCTGGGCGTGGTGCTGACAACACCAAGTCAAGGGTTAAGATCCCCTTACCGGTCATCTTTTTAAAAAAATAAAATAAAATAAAATAAAATTCCTTTTTATTTTATTTATTTATTTTGTCCTTTTCGAGACCGGCCGCACCGCGCTCAGCCAGTGAGTGCTGTGAGCGCACAGGTCATCCCTATATAGGATCCGAACCCGCGGTGGGAGCGCTGCTGCACTCCCAGCACCGCACTCTCCCGAGTGCGCCACGGGCAGCTGCTGGGGCCGGCCTGTGGCTCACTTGGGAGAGTGCGGTGCTGATAACACCAAGGCCCCGGGTTCGGATCCCATATAGGGATGGCCGGTTAGCTCACTTCGAAGAGCGTGGTGCTGACAACACCAAGTCAAGGATTGAGATCCCCTTACCGGTCATCTTTAAA
>NW_007807056.1:0-1045 GCF_000696425.1 Galeopterus variegatus | reverse complement strand
AGAGTGATGTCACTGTTAGAAAATCTGCACTGACAACAACATACATGTTCACTGATGCTGATACATTCATGAAAATCAACAGCTGCCCAGGTACCCAGGACAACCCCAATTCCACAACTCAACAGGCACAAGTGAGTATCTGTGCTTATGATTTTCATGCACTCAAGAGAATTCCAAAAGACTGCCTAGATCTTTCTTAAAATCTACTTGGCCTCTGCTGGGATTATCCAACTCTGCTTGAAAAGGGGTGGCCCCAGTGTTAGCTGTTACTGGCTCCATGCTTGGAAAGCAAGTCCTTTCATGGGGTTCAGCTGTTCCTCTGGCATCCAGTAAAGCTGGTCATGCAACGGCAGAAAATGTGACAACTGTTGGAAACCTTCAGCAGCAGCCTATGGGAGCAACCGAGCATTCTCTGGAGCAGCCACTTTATCCACAGTTAAAGCAGCCTATTATCCAGTTTGCACAAAACACCCACCAGCTCCATGGCACCAATAACTGAATATCTCCATTCTTATCATGACATACTGGCCACACTGCCCTGCCACCAACTTTAGAAACCAGGAACAACTTTGTTAATCATCAAAATACAAGGGTACTTCAAAAGTTCATGGGAAAATAGAATAGAAAAATGATATAAATCTTTCCATGAACTTTTGAAGCACCCTTGTACACATGCATAGTAGGAAAGAGAAAGAAAAAAAAATAGCCTTCCTGAGTTCTGAGGACCATGTTCAAAGATTGCCTGACAGGCATACCATAGCATTTCAACATTGCCAACACACATCTCTCTCATTTCAGTGGTAAAGTCTCTAAGACATTTCAGATTTGAAGAGTTTGAGAAAAAGGGTCTCAGAGCCACGGAGACCACATCAAATGCTTCTTAAAAAAGAAGGGCCTGTGCGCATTTTCCCAATGAAGAATCTGCCCAAAGACTTTTGAAAACACTTTAACATACTTTGCTTCCAAAACATTACACACTATTTCTCCAACAAATTTGTGTGTGTTTCCAGGGAACTCCTGGACCAAAAAAAAAAAAAAAAAAAGG
>NW_007807055.1:0-1045 GCF_000696425.1 Galeopterus variegatus | reverse complement strand
CTTTGACTGCTCAGCACATTCACAGAAGTAACCCTGATTGTAGAAGAAGTATAGCTCTGCCGTCAGCAAAAATATACACATCCCTTTGTCTTTTTTCTTTTGCTTGGTTCTTCATGGGTATTTTGTAACTCCATCACACCATAGGTTTATTTTTATCCTATTTTATGATTTCAATTTTGAGAGAGCGATGCATTTTAATACAGTGGATAATCTTAGGTAAGTATGGAGTTTTAGGATGTATGTGATTTTCTGCCCTGCATCTGGGGACTCAGATCTCTTTCACACAATGATGTCTTGACACAAATATGTCAGAACCACACAAAGCCATCCTCTTTTTGATTGACGACTTCATTTTGTTCATTGGTTTTGTTTTCCAATTTTTCTTGTCCTTACCAAAAGGTGCCAATAGTTAACCAAAAATAAGATCATCAGATAAAATCATCAATGATAAAACTTACAAAATGGGAGGTGTTAGGTATTTAGTAGGCCTCCTTTACATAAGACAGAATAGTATTAGGCAAGGTAAGGGGTGTGATGGGGAAAGAGTGATATAACTCTATTAAAACTTTTCCTATAATCTTTTTTCTTGAGAAGTCTCTGCCTATTTCCAAGATGCTATTAGACTTTATCAGGTCAAATAAACTTCTAAAAGATCTAGCAAGCTAAACTGCTCTCTGTTCTCAACTTTCCATCCTTAGCCATGCCTTCCAGGCAGTGTACATATGTGTAATCACAGGGAGAAGAGTTCTTAACACTCCTAACAGTGAGTTTGTGTTCCATAAGTGCCCTCTCTCAAGAGGGTTTTGAAGCCTAATAAGGGTTGAACCATGGATGAGTATTAAAGGCTTTAATTTTGAAGATTAAGTGAGCCAAGTGAAAAAGAACCAGATTTTTCCAAAGATCGCCTTTTTTCAAAAATTTTTTATTCATTTTTTTAACTTATTGAGGATATTCATGATGTAGAAAGCTAATTGTCACCCCTCATGCCCATGATGTGAGGGCCAGATTCACACTGGCAGCATACCCATTACCACAAACTGCATTT
>NW_007807054.1:0-1045 GCF_000696425.1 Galeopterus variegatus | reverse complement strand
TCTCAATGTTACTTAGAATTTTTTTAAATTGGAATTTACAAATGGGAAAACATGTCTACCTAAATATTTTGAATATTATGTGCAGTACCAAGTTGTTAGATTTGAAAAAAGAACAAAATACTTAAGGTAAATTCAAAACAAACTGAAAAAAGTTATAATGTTGGAATAAGTAATCTACATGAAGATGAAGTTTCTAACCACAGAGTATTTTGCTTTGAGAATTTCAAACAAAACAGTGACTTGTTACAAATATGTGTCCATATAAAGAGACGCTTGTTTGAATCTCTTAATAAGTTCAAATTTAGTAATAGGGAAAATTTATTTGATGGCAAACCATATATGATTAGGAAATGAAATTTTAAAACTGTTTCTGTCATCATTTCTCCACTTCTTAAATACACTTAGACGTGTGAAAGTAAAAAGGAAGTTATAACTTAGATATGCGTCTTTCTTTCCCTTTTAACTGAGTTTAATAACATCATGCTTAATTAACTTTTTCCTGTATATTGATATTTGGGACTAAATACTTGTATTAATTTGTCACTGCCACAAACATGCTGCATATCTACCCATCTCAAAAGTTACTACTTAGAACAGTAATTACTTATTCTCATGGATGTCCATATCAACAGAGAGTCAGTCAATATAGATTAGGTTTTGCTTGGTGGCTCTGCTAAGCTTTGTGGCCCTCCCACATGTGTCTGGGTTCATATCAGGGATTAGTCAAGGTCCAGCTAATCAAGACTGGGCTCAGACAGAGCAGTATGAGTCTATTCTATAGTCTTTATTTCCTTCATAAGAAAATCAAACTAAACCAGACAACTTCTTTAAAAAAAATTTATTGAAACACTAATTTTACATATTTATTGAGTACAGAGCTGTATTTCCATACATGTATGCAAAGTATGTTGATCTATTCAGAGCCATTAGTTCATTTATCATTGCAAAATGTCATCATTTCTTCATGATGTGCACATTTGAGCTCCTTTCTTCTACTTATTTGGTAACATGCAGGAAAACATTATTGAGTATAGATTTCTGGATC
>NW_007807053.1:0-1045 GCF_000696425.1 Galeopterus variegatus | reverse complement strand
ACACAACCAAACACAGCCACGCACAACCACACACAACCAAACACAGCCACACACACACACAGCCATGCACAACCACACACACAGCCACACACACAACCACACACAGTCACACACACACACAACCACATACACGCAACCAAGCACAGCCACACACAACCACACACACACACACACAAATCACATACACACAGCCAAGCACAGCCACACACAACTACACACAACCAAACACAGCCACACACAACCACACACAACCAAACACAGCCACACACACAGCCATGCACAACCACACACACAACCACGCACAACCACACACAACCAAACACAGCCACACACAACCACACACATACACAACCACACACACAGCCACACACACAACCACACACAGACACACACACACAGCCATGCACAACCACACACACAGCCACACGCAACTACAGTCACACACACAACCACACAGCCACGCACAACCACACACATCCACACACACATACACAACCACGTACAGCCCCACACAACCAAATGCACATACAACCACACACAACAAAACGCACACACAACCACACTCACAGCCACACAAAACCACATACAGAGTCATATATACAACCACAACCACACACAGCCACACACACCACACACACAAAAACACAGACATACATACACAACCACACAGTCATACATACCACATACAATCATACAACCACACACAACCTCACAAAACCACAGACACATAATCACACACACATACATACACACATAACCACACGTGGAGGTGCACAGGCACCCGCCCCCAGAGCCACACATACAAATGCACACACACGTGCCTGCACAACCACGCACCTGCACACACCCCCACAATGCATCCCTCCTCCCATGCACACACATACCTGCACACACGTGTACACACAGTTTCTTTTCCTCCCAGACCGGCAGTCCTCTGGGCTTTGAAGCTCACGGGAGCTCCTTTGAGATCCAGCTGCCAGCCTCCAGCCTCCCTCCCCACCGTGCCAAGTCACCCTGGTGTAAGCAAGACCAGCTGACCACGCCC
>NW_007807052.1:0-1045 GCF_000696425.1 Galeopterus variegatus | reverse complement strand
TATTTTCAGATCAGAGGAAGGGACCATTTTAGAAGTTCAACAAACCAGGGGAACTGTAAAGGTTTCTTCAAACAGTGATGTTAAGAATATCCATACATATGAGTTTTCCATTATTTTGCTATATATTAATTTTTCCAAAAGCCAAGAGCATTTATTCCCATTCTGGACTTTTACTCCTAGAAAAAAAATACAGTAAATCTATAAGTAATTTATTAATATTTTGGTTATTGCTGTCTTTTTTTAAAGGTAAGAAGATCTTATGCATCCTATATCCAGCAAGTAGAATTACCTCTTCAACTGAGACCTGAAAATCCTGAAATACATCAGAAGAATGCAATAAACATGGTTTCAGGAAAGCATGTTAGTTATATATTATGAAGTTCTGTTAATTTATGTACATCGAATGGCACTTTAATAGCTACTCAAATTGAGTTAAAATCAAAATTCCTTCTTAAAAAATCAAATATATATATGTACTGCATTCTATGGTATGTTAGTAGTTCTTTGTATATTAAACAAATATGAAATGACCTAGATGTCTATGCTCTATCACATCTACAAACATGCTACTTTCTAATTAACAAAGCGTTCTTCTTTCAATTTGCTTTTGAATTTAAAGTGTATTGTAATTGATTTTTTAAAAAATCTGTAATTATTCCTTTTTTAGTAAAGACCAATAGTTTCTGCATATTTATTTTAATTGTGGCAAAATATACATTGGCATAAAATTCACCATTTTAACCATTTTCAAGTGTAGAGTTCTGGGACATTAAGTGCATGCACATTGTTTTGCGCTGATGACCACCATCCCAAACTGAAACTCTTTTCCCAAACTGAAACACTAACTCTCCTTCCCTGCCCCCCAGCCCCTGGCAACCACAATTCTACCTTCTGTTTCTGTGAATTTGACTAAAAACAAAAAAGAAGAGAGAAGACCCAAATAACAAAAATTAGAAATGAAAAAGGTGATATCAGAAATACAAGAAATCATTAGTGACTACTATAAACAACTATATGCCAACAAACTTGAAAATCTGGAGGAAAT
>NW_007807051.1:0-1045 GCF_000696425.1 Galeopterus variegatus | reverse complement strand
GTTGCATCCTGACATGGGGCAGGGCAAGTGGTTGATAGGCATCCTGGGCACCAGCTTCACCTGAGAGTGGTGGATCCATGGTCTGACCCTTCAACAGAAGAATGGGTTACTAAACTACATATGAACCTACCCACTGAGGATGCAACCAGTCTCCTGTGTGCTGTTTCCAAGATTTCAGCAACCCCCAGTTTCTTGGGCACAGATGGAGTGGTACATCTGAGAAACATCAACCTGCTGGTAGCAAATTTATGACCAGTCATTAGTCGTTATTCTAATAGTTATACAAGTCATATTGTGTAACTCTTTAGTTATCTGCTCTGGTCTCCCGGGTCATACTGAGAGTCTCCCACAGAACATTTTGTATGGGCTCAATTGGAGCTTGCTTCTAAGGGCCACCCTTATCCTAAGCACTGCAACTAGCAGGGCTTTATCCCATGTCAGATTAGTTTCTTGGAGAATCTTACTTAGCTAGAGTCTTAAAGTGATTCATTTTCTCAGTTCTTCCAGATGACTATGGCTTCCAGGAGACATGAAGCTTCCAGCAAATGCCCAATTTGCCAGATACCTTCTGAATAACTTCTGCTATAAATGCTCTATTATCACTTTGATACAATGTAGTCCAAATCTAAAAATTTCTTCTAGTAATGCCTTGACTACTTCAGAGGCCTTTTCTGACCAACATGGAAAAGCCTCTACCCATCCAATGAAGGCGTTCACAAATACCAACAAATAACTGAAATTCCCGGTGGCTCACAGCACTACTGCAATGCCAGTCTGTATGCCAGTCTTCTCGGGTGCCAGCTCTTCTAGTATAGATTCCTTCAATGATCAGAGGCAGCCCTGTCTTAGGGTTGTTCTTTGCACAAATCGTTAACTTCTATATTATGTTTTAGATGGTTCTCTGCATATTGGGTCCTGCAATACCCTGAATACACTGGAGAGTTGCATTCCTTCCATAGTGCATACTATGAATATGATTAATCACTTCCCCCACAATGTTCTGGGATAAGTACAATTCCTTGTCATAAACCCATCGTTAATATAT
>NW_007807050.1:0-1045 GCF_000696425.1 Galeopterus variegatus | reverse complement strand
TGTCATTATTAGAGACACCTTCTCTGGTTGCCCTATTGAAAATATTCATACTAATTCACCAGCAGCAGCAGCAGCAGCACACCATCCGAGCATTTCCTTTCTCCTTCTTGTATGTTGCTTTTCTCAACAGCATTGTCTTTATCAGACTTACTATATTCATAGGATGGTACTTCAAAAAGTTCATGGAAAAACTCACATTAACTTTTGATTCTACCTTTCCATGAACTTTTCGAAGTACCCTTGTATTGCTTGTTCACTCGTGCTTTTGTCTGTCTCCTGCATCATAAGGTAAGCTTCCTAAGAAATAAGAACTTGTTTTTGTTCACTCCTATCTCCCAGTGCCTAGAACAGTGCCTGGCACATAAAAAGTACTCAATAAATAATTGGCAAATGAATGAAAAATGACTGTATACTTATTCTGAAATTCTCCCAGTTGTTAAAAATGTGTAACAGAAATGCTTATGTGAAAACCAGAATTTAGAGTAAAGTGCACTTAAGTTTTGGGGAGGAGAGTCACCTGATTTCTTTTGCACTGGTCTGCATTTTCTCATGATACCTGCATTCTGCTTAGGGGCAAAAAGGAAGCAAAGAAATTATAAAGAGGTCACTGAGAGATGTGTGTGGAGGCGGGAAAGGAAATCCTCTTTCTTTGCCTTATTCAGGGAGTTGGAAGAGGGAAGAAAGAAGGTAGGGCAAGAAGCGTTCTCAGTCTGACTGAATTTGAACCATGGGCTCCTTTATAAAATCAGTAGCAGTATCACGTTCTTTCCTCTACTCCTGTTGCCTGCCTAAGTCACCTTCCAGAGACCTACCATGAAATAAGATAAAAATGGCAAGAAGAGAAGTGCAGGTGTTTACTAGGCAACAACAGTGCAGTAGTGATTGTTGACAATTTGGGTCAAAATACTCAATGGCCAATGACCAGTAATGCACAAGTACAGCAAAATGGAAGAGTGAGGACTGTGGCAAGTTATGATGGATCAGAAGTGGAACAAATCACGGGCCGGCCCGGTGGCGCACTGCGATAGTGCGCCGCTTGGGAAGC
>NW_007807049.1:0-1045 GCF_000696425.1 Galeopterus variegatus | reverse complement strand
AGAAATTGGTTAAGGGTCACAAAGATCGATTACGTTTTGTAAACATGATGCACTAATTATCCAGATTTGATCACCACATATTGTACACGTGTATTGATATTCACAGCTGTACCCCACAAGTATATATAATCAATTATGTTTCAATAAAAAAACTGTCCAAAAAAAAATTAAGAAAAAAAGCACACAGGGGAGGTCAGGAGGCTGAAAGGACAGGACCCAGCATGGGGCAGGAAGGGCTGATGCTGTAGCCGTTAATTTTGTTACCAAAATAAAAAGTAGCAGAACATAAATGTTATTAGAAGGCCAGTGATGCTGAATCATTATATTTATGTCACTTATTTAAGGGGGTGACCTAGTCTCTCAGAGCCAAAGTCTCTTTATTTATGAAGCTGAAAGAGAATTTGCTCTTGGGATGTCCTCAAGGGGTCATGAAAGGACAGGTGTTGACACCGAGGAGGTGCGTTTAGTTCTTTGATGAATGATGTCACATGTAATACAGCACGTTGTCACTGCCATCCGCATACCTTCTCGGTGCAGTTGGCACGTAGCTCTTGAAAAGCTGGTTTGTCATCATATTAGGGATGACAGCATTCCGTGTGGGTTTGCTTGTTGAAACTCTCCAAAAAAAAAGTACCCTCCCAAGGTGCTGCAAAGATGCCCGTCTTTGCCTGGACAGCAAGTGTATTCCTGAAAGGCTAGAAGTTAACCAGATGATGAGAAACGAAACCCCCCTTGCCCCTGGGGCTACATCCCAATTCCGGGGTGCCTCCCGTTCTCACCCTGTCAAATAGCCAATGCTTTGGTAAAATTCCTAGAAATATACAAAGGTCGTGGTCCCCCCTGACCAGCCAGAGTCACCTGGAGATGTGCACGCCCCTCCCCTGAGACTCTGAAATAACCTCACTGAGGATGGGGGTGAGGGCAGAAGTGTTGTCTGGGAAAGTCCCATCCGGGTGACAGCGTTGTGCCCACCTGATGAAATCAGCCACATTAACCAGTGACTTCAAAGAATCACTGCCATAGGAATGGCCGTCCTCCGATCTAC
>NW_007807048.1:0-1045 GCF_000696425.1 Galeopterus variegatus | reverse complement strand
CTGGCACACAGAGGGTGCTCAATTAATGCTCAATAAGTGCATGAATGAGGAACTCACCAAGAGCGGAACCTGATTAAAGAGCCGCCTCAAAGACTGTGCTGAATGATCCCTACCCGAGGCATGAAAGAGCCAGGACCAGGACACGTTCTCCCTACTGCCCCCTGGCCGGCAAACCCTTGATTCCCATCTGGATGCCAGGACTCGTTTTCCAAGCCCTCACCATGACTGCACTCACAGGACCCTGTCCCAAACCATCCTCTAGGGACCTTCCACAGGCCTCCTCTGCAGGCATCCCTGAACCACAGCTCCCGCCTTGGAAATCACATCTGCTGAGGCTGGCCTTCGGGGAGACGGCCAAGCCCCCCCAGAGGACACCACAGCAGAGGCCAAGCTGTCCAGCTCCAGCCACAGATGGTGGGCTGGTCTTGGGCATGGAGTAAATGGTAGTAAATGGGTCCAGCTCCAGCCACAGATGGTGGGCTGGTCTTGGGCATGGAGTAAATGGTAGCCCCCTGAAATGGGGCCATCCCTAGGGAGGGAGAGTTGAGAGGCCAAATGTCTCCCAGGTACATGCTCACCTTGGTCATTTCCCTCCTTGGCAGGGTCAGACCCCTTGGATCCCGGGCCCCGCAGTAGAAGGCTCTAAGCAAATGCTGTCCTGGGGGCAGGGGGCTGCCCTGGGCAAAAAGCCCACCACTGCCCAGGCTCTCCTGGGTCACCTCTGACCAGCTCAGAAAAGCCCCTGGCCCAACGGTCACCACGTGGTCAGTACAGAAGCGAGGAGCATGGCTGCCCAAAAGAGCAGGGTGCTCGGCTCCCAGTGGCCTCTGCCTAGTGAGGGGAAAAAAGGTGCTGGAGACGAAGACCTGTGACCATGAGGTGACCCCCAGACCAGCACGGCTAGGTCCAGAACCTTCTCCTAGCATGAATCACCCCTCAGGCCACTCTTTGCCCTTACAGGGATGGCCTCCAAGTTGGCCCAGAGATAACTGGGTCCAAGTCGCTCCGGTTGGTCTCTCCTCAGCTCAGCCTCCTGCAGCGGCTC
>NW_007807047.1:0-1045 GCF_000696425.1 Galeopterus variegatus | reverse complement strand
CAAAAACATATGACTGTGTTATAATTCTGCTATAGACTAGGAGTTTGAGAGTCTAATTCCACGCCAGCTGATGTCTCCTCACACTGCCACATTTTCTCTGGGTGGCAGAAAAGGGAAGTCTTTTTTCCTGCATTACTTTATAAGAGCAGTAGCATTTTGCCCCAGAAGCATCCATCTAACCAACCCCCAGTGGTCTTTTCCTCACATCTCCTTGGACAGAAATGTGTCACAGTCCTTCCAGAACAAATCGCTAACAAGGAGACTGGAAAACCATGACTGGCATAGGCCACTTAGAGGCTGAAGTTACTTTTCCTGAACACATGGCCAGAGCTAACAAACAGGCTAATAAAATTAGGGCTTGGCCTACAAAGAAGAAGAGTAAGGGAAAATAGATTTGCTTATTAAAAATGCAGTTCCTGCTGCTGGTTGTGTTGCTGTTTCTGTAGTCACTCCACCTTTGGCCTGGCACTTTGATTCTGCTTTTATGCCTCAGGCTGGACCAGTCTCAAACGCTCAGGCTTAGAATAGGAGCCTCTAGAGGGAGAGTGGTCTCTGACAGAAGGAAGCACCTGCCCACATGCCTCAAGATGAGAGCACCTAAGCTTGACATCCTACATATCTTTGGGGCTTAATTATCCATCAGGCCTCTTATCAGAAGTGACTGAAACCCAAACTAGCTTAAACCTAAAGGGAATTTATTAGTTCTTATAATGGGAAGTTCAGGGGGAGTTTGGATTTCAGGCATGGCTGGATCCAGGTGCTTAAACAATAGAGTGAGGACCATGCTGCTCTCCCTCTCTCACCTCTGCTTCCTCAATATTGATTTCATTTTCATGCAGGTTCCCACCTCTTAGGGGCAAAGGTGGTCCCTAGAGCTCCAGACTTACAGCCTAGCAGATAAGTTACCCAAGGCAGAACAAAAACTCTCCTTTCCCAATAGTTACAGCAAAAGTCCTGCAGCCATCTTTCATTGGCTTTACTTGGAGGATGTGCTCATTTCTGGATCTGGGAAATAGGGTTGGCCCTGTCCACATCACATACACTA
>NW_007807046.1:0-1045 GCF_000696425.1 Galeopterus variegatus | reverse complement strand
TATTGCAGTTGAAATTAGCTGTATTTTTAGGGTATGTTATCAAATCAAAGAACTCAAGTCCAATGTAATGTGGACTATGCACAGGTTTCTGTGGAAACCCAAACAACTATACTTTATCATAAAAACCTAGAAACCATTCTCTGGGTTTAGGCTGTAGTGTCAACCACTTAAGCTCTTTGCTGGTCCTATTGTTTTTCTCAGTAAATCAGCAGGTTAGTTGTTAAATCAACCTTATCCAAATTAGAGGCATTTCTAGGTAAGGCCTGGCTTTGGAAAAGCAATGGAAAGATGGATAATAGGTGAATGATATATTTTGTTGCTAAGAATCTCTGTCCTGAGGGGGGCTCTGGTCAGTTGTAGGCTGTGGGGTCATTGATCTGGCAAGGTTGTTGAATGTCTGTCCTCACTGTGATGAGATCCTCTGATCTACATTTAGTGTCAGGCAATCTGTCATCTATGCCAAGAAGGAAGGATAACGTCAGAGGAAGTACCAGATAAGGAGCAATGTTGCCTGTTGCTTTAAGTTTAAATATATAACTATTCATGCCTGCCTGCTTTGTACGGATGAACAGATCATGGTCTCTGATGCCACCGTAAATAGTGGTCTCTTAAAACATTCCTCAGTATTGGTTCTAAGAGCTTCACTCATTCCACTAATACTTCATGAGTGTTTACTATGTGCCAGGCACTATCACAAGCACATGAGATAAATTGTTTGGGAATAAAACAGATAAATTATCCGTCCTTGTGAAGAGGTTAATAAACATGTCCAGCAGTTAAATAGAGAGTATTTTAGATGGCGATAAATGCTAAGAAGGAAAAATAAGGGTAGAGGGATACGCGATGGTGGGGGAGACTAAAAGATTAAGTGGATTGTCCACGGGATGCCTCATGAAGAAGTGAATTTGAGTAAAGACTGGAAGGAAATGAGGAAGCCAGCCATGGGATATGGAGATGAGGAACATTCTAGATGGAGGAACAACGAGGGCAAAGGTCCCGAGGCAGGAGTGTGTGGGGCATGTTTAAGGACCAGAGAGGAGGCTGG
>NW_007807045.1:0-1045 GCF_000696425.1 Galeopterus variegatus | reverse complement strand
CCATATATGCTGGGTAGGTCTAATAGGGCCTTGGGGGAAAGGATTAGAAGAAAACTTGCAATTTTCACCTTGGGTGGTGAGTACCTGGCCTCCTCAAGTAAAGATAACATGGTCTGGAACTGATAAGTGCTGTTTTCCAAAGGGCACATTTATATTATCATTATGGCCAATTATGGGTTCCCCTATACTGTTACATGTAGAACCTACAAGTCCAACAGTGTTAGCAGATAATGTATGGTATCATAAACCAGGTAAGATTCCTATTCCTCCAACCATCCTTTCTCAGGATGGCAAAATGTCATGTATTTTACCAGAGGGGTGAGAACTCCCCCTATTGGTACCAATAACCCTTCTGTCTTTTCATGCATAGTGTTCTGGCTGCAGACACTACAACAGAGCCACATGATCAATGTGTTGGCCTATTGAATATGCATTGAACTTCCCATTAGTATGATTATTTTTTTGGACCAGTTAGGGGATCGCAACCCTCAACATGGTGTGGTCTGCACCATGCTCAGCCAGTGAGTGCACTGGCCATCCCTATATAGGATTTGAACCCACGGCCTTGGCACTACCAGCGCTGCACTCTTCCGAGTGAGCCACGGGGTTGGCCTTTTTTTTTTTTTGAGCAGCTAATAGTTGAAAGGACAAAACTACAGGACAAGCCTTAAGGCATGCCAAACAGACAATAAGTTATATGAATGTAAGGGTCATTTATCCTCACTAAGGGAACATCACAGAAGATTCTGAACATGTAGATTGTACAGCAAAGGACCCTGAAGGGGTGGATTGTGGAAAATAGAGTAGTTTAGTCAGGTCCTCTTACCTCAGGTCCAGTTGGGGTTGGTGCAGCACATTCTTTGTATACAAGTTGTATGGGGGTAGAGTTAGTACACATGCACACCTGCATATCTTTTTAGCTTGTTGCTTTTTTTGTGTGCTCTTCAATGTGTGAGGCAGTGGCTCTGAGCTGCTGGTTGGCAAAGCTCATGTCTAAAAATAGAGCATGTTTACTTTGCTGGCAGCTGCTCAGTTTCTCTTTGGA
>NW_007807044.1:0-1045 GCF_000696425.1 Galeopterus variegatus | reverse complement strand
CCGTGGCCCCTTGGACTGCACCTGGAGAACTGTTGTTGGGTGGAGCCAAAAGTCCCAGGACGACAGCAGGAGCCAAATGCCAAAGTCTTCACTGAATGAAGTGTCATGACCGGCGGGGTCGGGGGGAGGGAGAAGCCGGAGTCCCTGCCGAGGGTCGGGGGAGCAGAGGTTCCTTCACGAGGTCCGGGGCGGCCACAGCGTGCGCCATCTCCAGCAGGCACCAGAGCGGGGAGCAGCAGGCTCAGGCGGCTTGTCCTGGAGGGGCCGAGTTGGAAGCCAGCAGGCAGGAAAGTGGCGTTCGTGAAGGATGGAAATGTCGGGGTGTTCCTCATTGGGGTCGGTTATGTTTTCTACAAAGAGATGAGCAGAAAGGTTTGGGAAGGAGGTCACCAGGGGTGGAGTGGGAGGCTGGAGACATGTGGGGGCGTCAGTGGGAGGACCGTGGCCGGGAGGCTGGAGACATGTGGGGGCGTCAGTGGGAGGACCGTGGCCGGAGGGATGCATTTTGAGAGGTGGATGAAAATGGCAGGTGTGAGCACGAAGGTGGGACCCTCAGCCCTGAGTTTGCCACGAACCCCACGTAGGGCCCCTGGGTGTCAAGCAGATGCTAATAACATAAGATTGAGGGGCCCCTTGGAGGTGGGCAGGGCTCAGAGGAGACCCTCTTCCCTTTGAGAGAGACATCACCGTTCCGTCTCTATCCAGGGAGCACTCGGGATTAGAAACTGGATAAAGCAAATCCACAGATAAGACCGATGCTCCAGGGATGGGAGGCCTGGTCACTCTACACCTGAGCGTAAAAAAGGACAAATTACCTCATAGATCATGGACTAAAAACTCCAGGTGGCTTCTTTCTTGTTATCTGAGTGTGCTGCCTACTTACAGACAGCCCAGCTGCAGAATGTGTCTTTGAACATACCTGTACTGTTAGACTTAAGGGGTTTGTGTTTCACCATCTTTTCTGCTGCCTCTGTCATGCAGGTAGCTTTACTGAAGTTCTGTGCCAAATGATGAAGGTGTACTTGGCACAGTGCCCTAATCTGAT
>NW_007807043.1:0-1045 GCF_000696425.1 Galeopterus variegatus | reverse complement strand
GCAAAGCACCCTTTTCTCTCAGGAAGATCACCCTGCAGAGCGTTACTAATTCTGTTTTCCCCGGCCTCGTTGTCACAGGAATTTCATTTTTCAAACAAATTATTACTATTTTTCTGGAAATATTATAATCATAACAAACATTAAAAGAAGTGTCTTCACCACATTTTGGTTCTTTCTTTCAGGTGAATGTTACCTTATGCGAACACCCAACAGCCTAAGATCTAAACTCAACAGAAGCTGGTCTCCTTCATTAAAACAGCCACTGGTGCTCATCAAGAGGTGTCTTTCTCACCTAACCACAGGTCCTCCCACTCGGTGGACTGATGGCTGCTTTGTAACATATGCTATTTATACTTGAACATAATAGCTGTGTTCTTATGTCAAGATCTATGGAGGATCTGAGATTTTACCCCACCTGTGAGCTAACAAGTTTCATGGGTGCTTACACAAGACACGAGACCCCCAGATTGGAGACAAAAAAACTATTATTCACACCACTCTCACTTCACGGTGCCAGCTTATTGGGGCCAGTTGCTCTGCCCCGAGTCCCATGGCACAACACAATGGGCACAGATGGGCACTGCACACCCATTGGGTTGCACAACAGCTGAGGAATCCAGGGTCTGGCACTTTTTGAGTGAGTAACAAACATCGTGCAAGCAGCAGACAAACCATGTCCCCTCCTCCCATGGAGTGAGCATTTACTTGGTAGTCACTCTGTGGGCACCTGACCCACTTAGGTATCTGTGCCAGTAGCTCAGAAACTGCTCAGTATCACATGGGGAAGCCCTGCAGCCTGACAAATGCAACAAGAATGTGCAGGGATGCTCAGTGCCCACGAGGACAGCCTTGTCCACGTCTTCATCCAACCCGTGGTCTCCAGTGGTCTCTTCTCTAATCATTCCGTTATATGAGAACTTTTCTGTAATGTCCGGGTTACTTTGCAGACAACTGGCCTGATAATCCTGTCTCTCAGGTAACCCATCTCTCTCATGAAAACATAACACTTCTCAGAAGAGCAAGCTAGAATAAAATTAAAATGCAA
>NW_007807042.1:0-1045 GCF_000696425.1 Galeopterus variegatus | reverse complement strand
TCTGACCCATGTGATACTTCTCATGTCTAGATGTCCACGTTTCTAGCTCGGCTGCCAAATACCATATTATCTGCAGATTCTTTTACATTTTCTGCTATCCTGTGACTGTGGGACAAAGAGAAGAGCCCCTGAAAGGAAAGTGAAGAGATCTGGGTCCCAGCTCTGTCACCAATTGACGTAGTGGCCTTCAGCAAGTCCCTTCCTCTCTCTGGGCCTCGGTTTAGCCCATCTATAGAATGGGAGAGGAATTACGAGGATGTGTAATCACTAGAGACTTCTTCAATCTGACCTTTAATATTTACATTTTCTTTTCTAATTGGAGTAGCCCCAAAGCCTTAATATATATTGGTCTCTGCTCCTAGGTGGCCCTGCAGAATCCTGATCTCCAGACCCTTATGATGATGATGGTGATGATGATGATGATGCTGATGGAAATTGTCCTTGTCATTATCATTATCATTGTCATCATCATCATGGCTTCTGTCTGTAGAGTGTTTACAGCACCGGGCATTGTAATCACAGCTCCACTTCTATTCTCTCCCTGAATCCTTGTGACAGTCCTGTGAGTGAGGGGACTCCCATCGCCACTTTACAGATGAGTACACCATGGCTCAGAGAGGTTCATACATTTATCCAGGGTCACACAGCCAGGAAGTGGCAGAGCTGGGGCTTGAGCTCAGGTCTGTCTGACCTCAAAGCTTGTGTTCTCAGCCACTCCTCTCTCTTGCCTCCCCCTCTGTTATGTCACCACTGTCTCTTCCAGATGGAGGTGATGAGCCGTTTCAGGAACTTCTCACAGGAAGCTTTCCCTTTTCTCTCTCTCTCATTTATTAACATGGAAATGGCATGATCCAGGCCTGGGTCCATCCTCACAGGCCTATGGATGGCAGACATGGGTCTGTCGGTGAGGCTGGAGGCTGGGGGAGCATGGGTGACTGCGAACGGCTGGGGGCCCCTCCAGGACAGTGAACAGCAGATGCCTCAGGTGGGTCTGCAGGCTAAGTGCGGCTGGCTCTGGCATTGCAGGTTCATGGAAAGTCCTTGA
>NW_007807041.1:0-1045 GCF_000696425.1 Galeopterus variegatus | reverse complement strand
GGTGGGGAGCAGTCGGGCTTTGCCCCGCAAGTGGGGCTGGGCTGGGGGTGACTTACAGAGGATGCAGAGTTGGGGCTGTCTGGCGCGCTTCACTCCGCCTCTGCGCAGTCCTTTGCTGGCTTTCCTGGCCTTTGATGTCTGGGCTGATCGCTTGTTCCCGCAGCCGGACTTGGGCGCTTTCAGGAGTCCTCCTCTGTGTCGGCCCCAAAACCTCGAACCTGCTGCCGCTTGTTTGTCGATGTAGAATCCTGCCCTGGATTTCCATGTGCCTCTCTGGATATTCCTCTCCAGTCTTCATGGACTCCCTCTGTCGGCTCTTGAAGCCTCTTCCCATTCTACACTTTCCTTGGGCAATTTGGCCATACTCATAGCTTCAAACACCACCTACGTGCTAATGATTGCCAAATCCTTATTTCCAACCTCAGCCTCTGTCCTGGACTCTCAATGCCATATTTCCAATTATTGAACATTTCTCCCTGAGTGTCCTATCTTGTCTCACAGTGGATTCGCTCCCACACATGTTCCTACTTTCTGGGCTAATAGCACGATCCCCTTCTTCCCACCAACAGAGCCTGCAATGATCCTCGACTCCTCTCTCTCTCTCTCTTTCTCTCTCCTCCCCCTCTCTCCTCTCAGCCAACTGGTCACCAGGGATTGTGGTATCTTCCTTTTAAACAGCGCTTTCTCAAAAGTAGCCCTACTTCTCCCATCCTAATATTTTATCCATATCTTTATTTTCTCACATGTTTAGAATGATGAGCAGTGCCACCCTTGAAACCAAGCAACTTGAGCTCCACACTTTAGAGGGCTCATCTCTGTCCTTCCTCTGATCATATCCCTAACCAAGGAGTTTATAGGGCCAAAGGGACATTGTCACCATGGGCCCACATGACCCAATTCTAGGGCATGTTCCTGCACCCAGAACTGCTGAATCCCTGTCCAAATGGCCCAAGCCTGCCTTCAAAGCCTATGCAGGACTCTCTCCCAGATCCACCCCCAAGTATAAAATTTTATCACTGGAGTGCACATCTGCAGGCTGTGGCCA
>NW_007807040.1:0-1045 GCF_000696425.1 Galeopterus variegatus | reverse complement strand
AAAAAAAAAAGACACAATGCATGTTTAAGCTCGCTGTTTTCATATTATGTTCCTAATGTGGCTCTCAGAGCTCCTGTCCTCACTCTGGCCAGTACATCCTCATAGTAAATCCAAATCCCCCATATTTCATTAGAAGCCTTCCATAAACATGACACATTCAAACAAAACAGATAATGCAAATTCTGCTTAACTAACAAACTTTCATTTGAGACACTGGCAAGTTCCAGACATGTGCAGAATAAGATGCAGTGCTTGCCTTCAAGGTGCTTACCATGTAGTCAAGGTCATAAAGAGACACACTGAGGTTACAAGGACAGGAATACAGCCTGTGAGCAGCCATGCTTTATTACACCTAATTCTATGTATCAGCCACTGTGCCCTACTTGGCTGCAGAAAAGACAGTCAGTAAATACTGTGTAAGTTATTGAATGGATAAATGCATTGCATTCGGATCAAATTTGGATTTCTTACATCTTGATTATTTGTAAGATTCTATTGCTAATGGATTCCACAGTCTTAAATAAATCATGTTGTATGTTCATTCATAAAATGAGGTTTTGGAATAGATGGTTTCTTATATCTTACATAGTTTTAACTTTTTAATTTTCCTTTGGACCTAGATTTCTGTGCTTCTGCAATATCAGCTTTCTTTTCATTCCTCAAATATGCAAACCCCTATCTCATCGCAGAAAAGCTTTCTTTGCCTGAATATTATTCCACCTTTTAAAATCTATCGGTATGAACTTCTTATTGCTGCCATAACAAATTACCACAAACCTGGTAGCTTAAACAGGAGAAATGGATTATCTTCCAATTCTGGAGGTCAGACGAACAAAAAAATCAAAGTATTCATATTGGCAGGGCTGTATTCCTTCTGAAGCCTTTAGAGAAAACCTCCTTTGCTCACCCCTTCCCAGGCTCTGGAGGCTACTCTAATTCCTTGGCTGGTGGCCTTCCTCCATCTTCAAAACCAGCAATCTCCTCACTGCGCCTCCCTCCCTATGTGGCTTTGTCTGCCTCTGCTTCTACCATTGCATCACCTTCT
>NW_007807039.1:0-1045 GCF_000696425.1 Galeopterus variegatus | reverse complement strand
ATATAGGAGAAAGGATACAGTAATGTTAAAAACCATAGAAGAAATAAAAAAATAAAAATACATTAATTTGAATATTAAAAAGTAAATATTTTTTACTTCTGAAAGAAGGTATAAAGTTAAAAAAACATTAAATATTTACAGTAAATAAGGCAAAGAAATAGTACAATTAATATAAGAAGCACTCATACCAAACACAAATTCATGGTAAATTAAAATAAAAGCAATTTGCTAGTAATGTTACGTAACTGCTAAGAAAATATAGAAACACTTTAGTCTCAGTAGTAATCAAAGATATTCAAATTAAAATACAATTTTTGCTCATTAAGTTAGTAAACATTAAAAACAGTCTAAAATGCAAATTTTGTAGACCGTCATTGAAATATACACCCTCATACATAACTGAGAGTAGAAAATTGTATACTCTTTTTAAAAAGCAATTAAAATATTCTTACTCTATGACTTAATCATTTCGCTTTTAAGAAAATCTACCCTAAGGAAAGAATCTGACATATAGATGAGATTTATTTACTGTTTATAACTGAAAATTTAGCAATAGCCTAATTCTTTAACCTTGGGGAAACAACTAAGAAAATTATGATTCATCAGATAAGGTAATGTTCTACACAGAGTTCACAAATTCAAAATAAGTAGAGGCCAGTCCGTTAATAAAAATGAGAAAATCAGACAGATGGATAGAAAAAAGCCTACTGAAAAGCCAATACCTAGTCTAAATTAGATATTGCCACTCAGCTCTAAATATCCATTAGTTTCCTTTTGGGGATATAGGCCCCTTTTCTAGAATTTTCTATTTTTGTAGTGCAACTGGAGGATTATTTAATCTGAAATCATCAACTTTTAAGTTAGTGGCAACTAATTTAAATTTTTTGTCAATAAACAAAGGAAGTCTTCCCACTCAATATAATGGGTGGAAGGTTGTTAAAAATTTTCTGTTATATAACCAATTAATTTGCATAGAAATCTTATTTTTAAAATGAGGGGAATTGCCCATAACACAATAAACAGTGGATCAATAAATTGAAGACTG
>NW_007807038.1:0-1045 GCF_000696425.1 Galeopterus variegatus | reverse complement strand
TATACACACTATAATAAAACAGAATTAAAACTTTACTAAGATATATATAACAGAATGCTTATGGAGAAACGTACCATGGTCCTGATGAGAAACAACTTTATTAATCCCCTGTAATCTATATACAATTTTAATCAAAATCCTAATATGCTATCTTTGAAACTTAACAAAGTAAACAAGCTTCATTGGAAAGAATAAATTAATAAGTATAGCTAAATCCCCCTCTTCTCCATTGTTACTGTTACTACTTTAATTCAGCATCTCATCACTCCTCCCTGGATTACTGGGCACACCTCTGAACTGAGATCCCCGCCCAGCATGGAGGAAAAGTTTTCAATTTAAAATTGGAACTCTCTAGCACACACAGCCTTTCATAGTCCCTGCCCACCTTGTCTGGTCTCTTATCTCATCATCCTTCCCTCTTTCACTCCAGTTTTACTAAAAGAAGTTCCTAGAATGAATGAACAAGCCATCTGGCCTTAGAGTACCTAAGCACCCATTACCTCATCTTTCTGAAAACCCCTTCTACCCATTCTTCTTCTTCTTCAAAATTCAGCGGATTACTTCTTCCTCCAGAAAGCCTTAATGACATCCTCTAAGCTTACTGGCAGCCCCTACTATAGATTTTCATAGCATCCTGGGCATCACACTATGAAAGCACGTGTCACCCTGTTCTATAATCAGTAATGTATCTGCTCACTCCTACTAAAACATAAGCAGCCAGAGAGAGCTGGGGTGATGGTAAGTGAGAAGCGAGAGAGGGGGTGTGAGAAAACCTAACAGGAAAGAAAGGGATCCAAGAGAAGGCTTCAACCTTGCAGTAATGAAGATGACAGTCAAATGTCTGTCCTAGAGCTAAAAGAGGCCACTTAGAAATTTAGAATAAGCAAAAGGACCCTACCTCCTCAACTGGCCAAAGTAGCAAGCCCTGAAGACAAACAGAAAAATGGCTTTTGCCCTTTCTGGTTCTTACCCTTCTTCCAGGGATGGAGAGAATCTAAGTCCTGGTTACTGAGAACAGAGTTTTATCAAGAGTTAAAAAAAAAAA
>NW_007807037.1:0-1045 GCF_000696425.1 Galeopterus variegatus | reverse complement strand
TTTTCAAGATTTTTTTATTCTTCAAGTAAAGCCACAACTTCTATTTTAAAATTAAATTATTGCATTAATTTTCTGTTGCTGTTTAACAAATTACTACAAAATTAGTGGCAACATCTTGCTTAGCTCAAAGTTCTGTAGGTCAGAAGTAAGCTTGGTTCTCTAAAGTTCTCTGCTTAAATTCTCATATGGCTGAAATAAAGGTACTGATAAGACTGGACTTATCTGGCAGTTCTGGGAAAGAATCTGCTTCAGAGCACATGTAAACTGTTCATGGAATCCATATCCTTTATGGTTGTAGTACTGTGGCCCATGTTTCCTTGCTGGCTGTCTTCTGGGGAATGCACTTCAGCTGCAAGAGGCCACCTGTTGTCCTCTTCCCATGGTCCCTTCCACCTATAAGCAAGCAACAGCAGGTCACGCCTTTCTCACACATGGAATCTCTCCAACATTTTTTTCTACTATCAGCTAGAGAAAGCCAGAAAGTTTAACATTTCTTTTAAAGGGTTTGTCTGATTTGATTGCACCCACCTGGATTCTCTCTACTGATTAAAAGTTAACTGATGACTACCCTTAACTACATTTGAAAAACTCCTCACATTTGAAAAATCCCTTTGCTATTGAAGGTAACATAATTATTGCTGTAGTATCAAATATATTTCAGTCCTGGAATTAGATGCGAAATCTTGGGAGAGGTCTGCTATTTTCACATTCTGTCTACTTCAATTCTCTAAGACACTATGTGGGACAAACAAAACAAATTTTTGCAGAAAATGTAGTTATAATTTGAACTTCTAAAAGCACAATTTTTGTCCTGGTCTAACCTGGATCTCACACATTCTAGAGATGCCCTAATATCTGCCTCTGTACCTCTCTGATCTCATATTGTTTTAGCGCAACACTGTTCTCTCTTTAGAATGTTGACTTTTTGCTTTAACATTTTATTCCGGAGTTTACAATTTTTAAACTTTCAAATGCTCCATGACCACTTACATTTCTTAAGTATAGCATTCATTTTTATATTAAATATAACCCTGTGATATGCCCT
>NW_007807036.1:0-1045 GCF_000696425.1 Galeopterus variegatus | reverse complement strand
TGTTGAAAAGACTCTTCCCTTGTATTTTTGTTTTTATTTTCACTTTTGTTTTGCTTTTGTGTAATTAATTTGTTGGCAAAACCAGGTTACACAGGACAGAGGCCAGCAAACTATTTCTGCAAAGGGCCAGAGAGTAAATATCTTAGGCTTTGAGAGCCATACGGTCTTTGTTCCAACTATACAACTCTGCCTTTGTAGTGCAAAGCAGCCATAGACAACATGTAAATGAACGGGCATGTCTCTGTTCCAATAAAACTTTATTTACACAAACAGGAAGTGGGCCATAGTTTGTAAACCCCACTGTAGGATATCCCACATTCTGGATCTGGCTAACTGTTTTCTCTTGGTGTTCTTAACTTGTTCTTCTACCCACTGTATTTCTAATTAGATTCAAGTAACTGCTAATTTGATTCAAATTGAGTTTTTTTGGCACAAATACTTCACAGACAGTGAAATATGACGCCTAAAGCGCCACACCCTGAAGCAAAGAACGTCGGCTTACCATAGGTTGTTAATTTAAGCAGGAATTATTCTCTGCAACTAGATTTGCTTTTAAGTAAAATTCTGCCCATTTCATCAAATGCTGCCAAGGATGATTTTTTCTAGATAAAGAGATGAATCAAAGATGATTACTGTTGTTAATTCATAAATACGCATTAAAAGCCTTAAAAATTAACTCAGCAATTTCACTGCAAGAATTTGTCCTTGAGGAAGTGATTTGGAATGTATGTAAATATTTCGCCATAAAAGTGTTTATCACAGCATTAATTATAATATCAGGAACTAAACCGGATGCCCAACATTACAGGATTAAATTACAGAGCAATCGTATTGAATTACCATGCACTCTCTAAAAACCCTGGTGTAGAAATGTCACATTCAAGAGTTTATGATATTTTGTTGAGTGAAAAAAGCAGCTCGAAAAAGAGGATAGATGGATAAACTGCTTGATATCATTCACGTAAATATGCTGTATCAGTAAAAATGCATGGTGATGGCTAACTTTTACTGACCACTTACTATGTTTCAGGCATTATTCTTTTTT
>NW_007807035.1:0-1045 GCF_000696425.1 Galeopterus variegatus | reverse complement strand
CTTTTTTTTTTTTTTTGGCTTTTTGTGAAATCGGCCGTACTGCACTCAGCCAGTGAGCTCACAGGCCATCCCTATATAGGATCCGAACCCGCGGCGGGAGTGCTGCTGCGTTCCCAGCACCGCACTCTCCCGAGTGCGCCACGGGCTCGGCCCTGAATAATTTCAAATAAATTTATATCACGTGTCTTTTGCTTGAAGACTGTCTCATTAAATACACACCTCATTTTCCCACTGTTTCTTTAGCTTATGCATGTAAAAATTTAAAAGACAGAAATATGCTTATATATATAATATTTTAAAGATATGTTATACATTGCTTTGTAATTGTCTTATATTTCACTGTGTAGATTATAACATCTTTTTTTTTTTTTTTTTTTTGTCTTTTTCGTGACCTCGTGACTGGTAAGGGGATTGCAACTCTTGGTGCGGTGTCACCCGCCCCGGGCTCAGCCAGTGAGCGCACCAGCCACTCCCATATAGGATTCGAACCCGTGGCGAGAGCTCCGCCACGCTCTCAGCACCGCACTCTCCCAAGTGCGCCACGGGGCCGGCCCCAAATTTTATTTATTTATTTATTTTTGTCCTTTTTGAGACCGGCCGCACCGTGCTCAGCCAGTGAGCGCTGTGAGCACACCGGTCATCCCTATATATGATCTGAACCCACGGTGGGAGTTCTGCTGCGCTCCCAGCACCGCACTCTCCCGAGTGCGCCACGGGCTCGGCCCATAACATCTTTTTGGAAGACACTGGCTTCTCCTTGTGATTTTCTTGATGTCAAATATCTTTTACTGGGCCGGCCTGGTGGCGCACTGGAGAGTGCGGTGCTTGGGAGCGCGGCGGCGCTCCTGCCGAGGGTTCGGATCCCATGTGGAGACCGGTTCCCGCTCACTGGCTGAGCGCGGTGCGGGTGCAACACCAAGGGTTGCGATCCCATTGCCGGTCAGGAAAAAAGACAAAAAAAGGAAGGAAAAAAAAAATATATATATATATCTTTTACTCACAGGAGATTTCCATATTTATTAAAAGTATACATTTTAAAAGTGTA
>NW_007807034.1:0-1045 GCF_000696425.1 Galeopterus variegatus | reverse complement strand
AAATAAAGTTATGACTACATGAGGGAATACTAGATGACTATTAAATATCCCAGTATTAAAAAGTATTTCCTGGAATAAGGAGAGAATAGCAGCATGATTCCAATTTTGCTTTTGTACAAAGTTCATCCACAGACAGGAGAAAAGGCCGCAAGGATATACGCACATATTACAGAACAGATCATCTCTGAGTCCGGGATCATGGGTAATTTTTGTTTTATTCTTTATGCTTCCCTGTAGTTAAAAATATTTCCAAAATAAATTAGAAAAAAAGTACAATAATATGTTTAACAGAACAGTCTTGTCAAGGTCTATAAAATAGATTGGAATGGAAAAAGACTGAAATCAGTAGTGCTACGTAGGAAAAACTTATGATTTAGTGGATAGCTAGATACAAAGAAAGGAGGATTAAGCCCGGAGAGTGGACAAACAGCACACTGCACTGGAGGGCCCTGGCCAGTGGCAACACCAGCTGACAGACTGCAAGTGGGTCTGGGTGAAACGTCCAGTGGTGGCCAGTTGGGCATTGGGGCTTGTACCTCCATCACCTCAATCCCACAACACCCGCAAGTGGTACCCTGCCAACCCCAAGGCCTGCCTGTGGCAGAGTGAGGACACAAGCTCAGCGCCTTGCTGTCCATAGCCTGTGGCCTTGTACAGCCCCTCGGGACCAATGCTGCAGTTAAGAGAGTTCTGAGCTAGAAACAAGCACAGCAGAGGGTACAGAGGTAAGGATGCTTCCACTAAAGTCGCTGGTCAGTAACCTCTGTTATATTCATCATACTTCATCATACTCTTTCTATCCCTGATAGCCAGAAGAGGCTTACAATAAAAGACACATAATTATAATCAAAATAATGGATCAAAAATCATATAGAGAAAGTCAGAGTAATCGCGGAGCACATACGAGCGTGATCCCCAGGAACAGTCCTGGTTCACGTCCGTTGTGCTGGCATCATCATTAACAGCACCGCTGCTCTTCAGGGTCACCTTAGGATGACAACATCAATCACCAGGCTAACACAGTAACAACAAGGAAAGTATCTTT
>NW_007807033.1:0-1045 GCF_000696425.1 Galeopterus variegatus | reverse complement strand
CTCTTCAGCAAATGGTGCTGGGATAACTGGATAACCATATGCAGGAGAATGAAACTAGACCTGTACCTCACCATATACTAAAATCAACTCAAAATGGATTAAAGAATTAAATATACACCCTGAAACAATAAAACTTCTTAAAGAAAAAATAGGAGAAACAATTCAGGAAGTAAGACTGGGCACAGACTTCACCAATATGACCCCCAAAACATGGGCAACCAAAGGAAAAATAAACAAATCTAATTATATCCAATTAAAAAGCTTCTGCAATGGAAAAGAAACAATTAACAGATTTAAAAGACAACCAACAGAGTGAGAAGAAATATTTGCAAAACATACATCTGACAAAGGATTAATATCCAGGATATACAAGGAACTGAAACAACTTTACAACAAAAAAAGAAGTAAACGTTATTAAAAATGAGCAAAAGAGCTAAATAGCTATTTCTCAAAGGAAGATATTCGAATGGCTAACAGACAAATGAAAAAATGCTCAACATCACTCTGCATTCAGGAAATGCAAATCAAAACCACACTGAGATATCATCTCACCCCATTTAGGATGGCTAATATACAAAAGACAGTGAATGATAAATGTTCTGGCGAGGTTGCAGAGAAAAATAAACTCTCATACACTGTTGGTCAGACTGCAAAATGGTGCAGCCTCTATGGAAAATGGTATGGAGGTTCCTCAAACAATTACAGATAGATCTACCATATGACCCATCTATCCTACTTCTGGGAATATACCCAGAGGAATGGAAATCATCAAATTGAAGGTATACCTGTTCCCCAATGTTCATAGCAGCACTCTTTACAATAGCTAAGAGTTGGAATCTGCCCAAATGTCCATCATCAGATGAGTGGATAAGGAAACTGTGGCATATCAACACAACGGAATACTACTCTGCTATAAAAATGAATGAAATACTGCCATTTGCAACAACATGGATTGACCTAGAGAGAATTATAATAAGTGAAACTAGTCAGACACAGAAAGAGAAATATCACATGTTCTCACTTATTTGTGGGAGCTAAAATTAAA
>NW_007807032.1:0-1045 GCF_000696425.1 Galeopterus variegatus | reverse complement strand
GAAGGGTGTACAGTTTTACTTTTCTATGTTTCTGCTGTATTTTAAAATTCTGTTTTGTTTCGAAGGATTTGTTCACTTTTGATGGGTGGGTGAATTTGCGAATGAATCTTTGAGATGTTTATATGCCTTCAGGCTGATGACAGCTAGTGTGTTCACAAGTGGTTTGTTGATGTTTTGGATAATTAGAAGTATTTTTTAAAGAAGCAAATATTCAGCTAAAGATTAAACTTCATTTTAATTCTCAATTTATAAAATACAAATAGATGTTAATTTCTATCTGTTTTTAGACAGATGTACTTTATTTAATTTTTCTAAAAGGTACTTTTTAACTAAATATATAGGCTTGTCAGCAGAACTAGACTTTAGAATGACAGCAGAGAAAGAGCGAGAATGGCCTGATGGAAATGAAAATGAGCAGCCGCGGGTAAGTAAAAATGGAAATTGAAATTTCTGGCTGAATTTTATTTTCTTTACCTTAATAATGTAGCATTGTCCAGATGAAATTGCCCTTGACTAGCCTTTTAGAATCAGTAGATCATAACTATTTAATATTTAACTTCAAAACCATTTTAACTAGTTATAAAACTTTAAATATTCTTAGAATCTATAGTAACATATAGTTAAATTTTACCCTTGGAATTGAGGCAAAAATTTTTCTGAATATTGTATGGTCTTCCATTTTTGTAATCTCCTTACATGATAAAGAAGGTAACATCAAATATTGAATCATGGGCTGGCCCGGTGGCACACTGCTACAGTGCGCCGCTTGGGAGTGCGGCGGCGCTCCCGCCGAGGGTTCGGATCCCACATGCAGACTGGTTCCAGCTCGCTGGCTGAGCGAGGTGTGGGTGCGACACCGAGGGAGGGTTGCAATCCCATTGCTGGTCCCGGTCCGGTGCGGGCGCGACACTGAGGGTTGCGATCCGTTGCCAGACACGAAAAAAGACAAAAAAAATTAAAAAAAAAAAAATAATAAAAAAAACCCAAATATTGAATCATATTATGAACAATATAAATGTCATGGCCGCTGAGTTGGACTCGTGTT
>NW_007807031.1:0-1045 GCF_000696425.1 Galeopterus variegatus | reverse complement strand
GAAAGCTGAGTGAACAATCATTGGTCCAAAGATGGAGAAGTTGTGCAGAAGGAAAACTGATTATACTGTATTGTAGGATCCAACCACGAATAAAAGTAACACAGCCCAGACAACGTGAAGGAGGAATTCCGATTCCCCTACAAATGGCAGCGGCACAGGCGAGGACAGGAGAGAAGGCACAGGGAGGAGGCAGGGCGCAGGCAGGAGAGGGCACACGGAAGCGCAGGAAGTGGCCGCAGAGGCTGGCGACGTCTGGACACATGGCCGAAACCCCAGAAGAGACGGCGAAGCAGCTGACAGAAGCTGCCAGGAGGGCAGGGACCCGGGGGCAGGGTGGCACACAGCCGCCATTTGCCACGGAGAGCCTGGTAGTCTGCTCACCCGCTGCACTCTGCATGTGCACGGCTTGGAATTTTTAAAAAAAGAAAAACCACATCATGCCACAGGAAGAGACAAGGCTTGAGTATTTTGGAGTATTTTGTTGAGAGAGGATTTCTATTCCAGGTTCCAGAGCTTATTGACACTGACAAGAGAGGTTACACTCCTTCACTGGTGTGTCCTAACCTGGACCCAAAGGCGATGTTTCCAACTCCTCCTGGCCGAAGCAGCGTCTGTGGACAAGCCCCTACTAGCCAGTCAGGGCCAGGGAGACAGGTCTTCTAAGCATCTGCATGGAGTCATGTGAGGGACTCAGACTCATGCTGTTCCCATATAGGACCTCCAGTCTCACCATTTAGGAAGTACGCCTCCTCTCAAAATGCAGAGGTGACCTCCTGCAAACTGACCACAGCCAAATGCTTAGGGCACCGTTCCTGGTCAACCCCAAAACTTGGAACCCAGACAGACACAAACACACGTGCACACATGTGCACACGCTCACAGACACAGCACACACACACCATCCTGCTTCCCAGCCATGAACATGATAGGGCAAACTTTGCTGCAAGCTTCCACAGTCTACAACTACAGATCTAGACTTGCTCCCCAGCCCCTGACCATCCCAGGGGAGGAGAAGCTGATGCTATCCTAATCATGTGGCAAAAAC
>NW_007807030.1:0-1045 GCF_000696425.1 Galeopterus variegatus | reverse complement strand
GGCCATAATAATCATATACATTGTATATTGACAAAATAAAAATTTAACAAAAATAAATAAAAATAAAAATTAAAAATTAAATTTAAAACAAATCCATTCATAATACTACAAAAAACTTTTAGAAATAAATTGTACAAAAGAAGTGGAAGTGTATATACTAAAAATTAAAATATTGCTGAAATAAAAAATACACTGAATAAATCTATTAACTGTTTAAGGATAAGAGTATTTAATGCTGTTAAGATCAAAATACTCCACAAATTAATATAAATGTTTAATGCAATTTCTTTAAATTCCCATTTGTCTTTTTTACAGAGATTGACAATCTCCATTTTCCTAAAATTGATATCAAAATGGAAATAAAACTGAATACTCATAACAATTTTGAAAAAGAAAATTGGATAACTCACACTTCCCAATAACAAATTTTACTTTAAATTTGCATTATTGACAGAATACTACTAGCATAAGAGTAGATTCATGTGTGTCACTGAGATACATTTAAAGGTCCAGTAATAATCACTTTTGTTACAGTAAATTGATTTTGACAAAGGTGCCAATATATTTCAATGGGGAAAGAAGTTTTTTCAACAAATGGTGCTGGAAAAACTGTATCCACTGCAGAAAGATAAAGTTGAACCCCTAACTCAAATCAGACCCATTCACAAAAGTATTCAAAATAGATCTCTTATTGTTTGTAGGAGATAAAATTATAAATCTTATAGAGAAATAATGGAGTAAACATTTGTATTTATAAATTAGGTAACAATTTCTTAGAAATTACACCAAAATCACGTTCTAGAGAAGGAAATAAAAAGATAAACTGCATTTGATAACATTTTAACACTTATGTTTTTCAAATGAGGCCATAAAGAAAATGAAAAGGCAAGTCAATGTGAAAAAAAATTTAAATTATGTATCTGTGTGAGGGGTATATATCAGAATATACAAGAAACTCTTAAAAGTCAATAATAAACAATCAAGTTTTTTAAATGGACAAAGGATTTAAATAGACATGTCTACAAAGAAGATATGCAAATTGTCA
>NW_007807029.1:0-1046 GCF_000696425.1 Galeopterus variegatus | reverse complement strand
TACCAAACTGTATAAAAGATGCTTGAGTTAAGAGCTCGGGCCGCTCCTGTCCTGAAAACGGAGCGACCTCCAGCATGCTGGAAATAAAAACCTCTTGCTTTTGCATCGATCTCTCCCTCCTGGTCTTTGCGAGATGAGCCTTCCCATAACGTAAGATTTGTGTTTTGGGGCCGGTCTTACATATGTCGTCCGCCAGGACATTTATCCATGCTTCCAACAACTCTGCTTTCTGCTGCAAATCTTGATCAGTTTGCAGCTTAGTGAGCAATAGCCAGCCTCCGGTCAGCAGAAAAGTGGCCACCAGGCACCACATGCTCAGGGAAAGCCACATTCCCTCCCTTTCTCAAGGGGTTTTCCATTGTAGTACCTGGTCCATGCTGCCTTGCAGTACAGTGTATAGCAACCAGATCCCGGTCAACAGGAAGGTGGCCATAGGGCACAGCACATTCAAAAGAAGCCACATTTCCTCCTTCCAAGGGCTTTCAGCTCCTGTACCTGCTCAGAATCCTGTTGCAGACTATGCCAGTGTGTGGCTACAGGGGCTCTTAATCCTGTTCATGATGCCAATTGTCTAGCTCCACAACCACACCAGTTGTGGTGCTCTGGCTGGGCTGGTTGTTGAGCTAGGATTGTTGACCCCTCAAGCCCATTCACAGACTGGGTTACAAACCCTTCATATGCCAGGCTGGGTCACCAGACCCCTCCACACAGGTCTATGAGCTAGGTAACTGGCCAAAAGTTCCTTGGAGCCATAGGTTGGAAAGCATGGCTGTGACAGGTGGGCACCCGAGGCAGACACCCGTCCACCTGCTACACTAAAACTCTCTCTCTCTCTCTCTCTCTCTCTCACAGAAGAATAGCAACAGAACTAAAAAGACACATTGGCACACATACACACTAACTCCACACACACACACACACACACAATTTGCTTACAAAGAATGCTGAACCACACCCACTGGACCTGAGGTGAGGGCCCTGACCAAACTATTCTATTTTCCCAACAAGGACATAGGTGGCAATTTTGTGCTTCTACTCAAGATTCT
>NW_007807028.1:0-1046 GCF_000696425.1 Galeopterus variegatus | reverse complement strand
GGAAGGAAGGAAGGAAGGAAGGAAGGAAGGAAGGAAGGAAGGAAAGAAAGAAAGAAAAAAAAAAAGAAAGAAAAAAAGAAAAGAAAGCCGAGGGCAATACACTTTGTGAGTTTAAGTTATATTACAAAGGTATAGTAACCAAAACAGCATGGTGCTGGCATAAAAACAGACACACGTACCAATGAAACAGAAAAAAGAAACCAGAAACAAACCCACGTATTTACAGCCAGCTGATCTTTGACAAGGGCACCAAGAGCATATGATGTGGAAGGAAGAGCCTCTTTAATAAATGGTACTGGGAAAACTGAATATCCGTATTAGAAGAATGAAACTAGACCTGTACCTCTCTCCATATACCAAAATCAACTCAAAATGGATCAAAGACTTAAGTATAAGACCCGAAACTTTAAAACTCCTTTAAGAAAACATACAGGAAACACTTCTTACAGGGTGTGCAAAGACTTTATAAGTAAGGCTCCAAAAGCACAGGCAACAAAAGAAAAAAACAAACAGGTGGGATTATATCAAACAAAAAGCTTCTGCACAGTAAAGGTAACAATCAACAGGGTGAAAAGACAACCTGAAGAATGGGAGAAAACACTGACAAACTATAAATCTGACAAGGGATTAATATCCAGAATATACAAGGAACTCAAACAACAGCAAAAACAAGCAAATAATCTGATTGGAAAATGGGCAAAGGAGCTGGATAGACATCTCTAAAAGGAGGACATACAAATGACCAACAAGTAAGTGAAAAAATGTTCAACATAACTAATCATCAGGCAAATGCAAATCAAAACCACTTTAAGAGATCATCTCACCCTAGTTAGACTGGCAATTATCAAAAAGACAGAGAATAAAAAATGTTGATGGGGTTATGGAGAAAGCGGAACCCTTCCGCACTGTTGGTGAGACTGTAAATTAGTACAGCCATTATAGAGAATAGCATGGAGGTTCCTTATATAACTATGGATAGAACTACGATACGATCCAGCAATCCTTTTGCTGGGTGTACACCCAAAGGAATGGAAATCATCGTATTG
>NW_007807027.1:0-1046 GCF_000696425.1 Galeopterus variegatus | reverse complement strand
TTAGATGTTTTGAGAGTAACATTTGTTCCTCTCTTTTCCTCGTATTATTGATTTCAATGTTTGTGGGGTTTTTTCTTTTTTTTGAGGTGGTAATATTTAGTTTCTTTTGTCTTTCTCATTTTCATTTGTGTTTTACGTAGTGGGTTTTGTTCTTATTTGTGTATTCATGGTAATGATTATTGTTTTTTGGATTCCATTGCAGGAATCCCTTGAGTATTTCTCCCATGACTGGTCATGTGGTGATGAACTCTTGCAGTTTTTATTTGCCTGGGAAATACTCTATTTCTTTCTCATTTTTGAAGGATAGCCTTGCCAGATATAATATTCTTGGCTGGCAGGTATTTTTTTTCTTTCAGTATTTTGAATATGTCATCCCATTTTCTTCTTGCTGTAGGGTTTCAATTGAGAAGTCTGCTGTTAGACTGATGGATACTCCCTTATAAGTGACTTGATGCTTTTCTCCTGCTGCTTTTAGGATTCTTTCTTTGACCTTGAGAGTTACTGAATTCCTTTGGGGGTGTCATATTTCTAAGTTTTTTCATATTTCTAGTATCTCTACGTTGATGTTTGCTCGTCTGGTAGATCAGTTGCTTCTTCTGTTACTCTGAAGTAGACTTTAGGAAAAAGACTTCTTCCTCTTTTTCCAGGCTCCTCCAGTGACTCTCTTTGTGGCAATGAAGTCGAATATGTGGTGGGCCACCTGCACAGTAGTTGTGGATGTTACTAAGGCAGTGAGCTATCCTTGCAACAATATTACCTGTGTTCATGGCTATTGTGCGCCACCTCCACAGAAGCTGTGTGAAGCCTCATGGTTGTGGCATGGTGCTTGGGGTCCTGCCACCTGTACAGGTGGGGTGGGGCTAGGTAGGTGGCTGACCTGTTCTGCCTCCCTGGCTGCCTCTCCTATCTGAATTCTACATTTTACTTACATACTAATCATCTCTATTAGAGAGTATGCTATATGTCTTATTTATCCCTGTCTCTAGTATCTACAAAAAGTATTAAACAGTATAGATACTCCTCTATAAACCTTCTGAATTGAGTTC
>NW_007807026.1:0-1046 GCF_000696425.1 Galeopterus variegatus | reverse complement strand
TTGGATGAAATGTTCTGTAGATATCTGCCAGGTCCATTTGGTCTAAGGTGTAGTTCAAAGGTTGCGTTTCTTTGTTGATTTGTGGCCTGGAAGATATGTCCCATACTGAGAGAGGGGTGTTGGGTCACCTACAATTATTGTGTTAGGGTCTATCTCTTTTGTTAGATCTAAGAGTGTTTGCTTTATGTATCTGGGTGCTCAGAGTTGGGTGCATAAAATTTAATGATTGTTATGTCTTCTATCGGGATAGATTCCTTTATCAGTAAATAGTAGAGTTCTTTGACCCTTTTTATGGTTTTTGCTTAAAGTCTATATTATCCAATATAAGATTAGATATTCATGCTTATTTTTGTTTCCATTGGCATGGTCTATCTTTTTCCATTCTTTCACTTTTAATCTTTGTGTCTTTACAAATGAGGTATTGCTCTTGAGGACAGTGTATACTTGGGTCTTGCTTTTAAATCCAGTCAGTCATTCTGTACAATGTGAATGGGGAGTATAATCTATTTACATTTAGGTTTGTTATTCACAGGTAGTGTTCTACTCTTGTCATTTTAAAAATTTTGTTTAGATTTTTAAAAGTTCTATTGTTCATTTCTTCCCCTTTTCATTCTTTTTTTTTTTTTTTGCATAGTACATTGTTTAATTGGTTGTGAATATCCATGAGATACAGAGCTGATTATCACCACTTGTGGCCAAGGTGCACTGGCCAGATCCATACTGGAAGCATGCCCATTACTGCAAAATGCAATTATACACCATCTCCACTATCCAATTATCCCCAACCTCCCTCCTAATCCCCCTATCCCCATTCCAATTTGTATCCCTAGGTATGTTCTCTCCTTCTGCAAGTCCAACACACTGTGGTGGTCTTTCTTTAGTTCCTTCTTTCTCTCTTAGCTCCCACTTATGAGTGAGTGTAAGTGGTATTTATCCCTCTGTGCTTTGCTTATTTCACTCAGCATGAGTGTCTCCAAGCTCATCTATGTTGTTGCAAACAGGAGAATTTCATTCTTGTTTATGGCAGAGTAGTATTCCATGGTGTA
>NW_007807025.1:0-1046 GCF_000696425.1 Galeopterus variegatus | reverse complement strand
CTGGCATCAAAAAAGGGTCTGTTACTGAGCTTGGCTTTGGAGATAGAGCAAAAGATACAGTAGATGACAACCATTTGCTGACATGAGGGCACCAGCATGGTTTTTGAAGATTGAGCTAAGCTGCAAGGTAGAGGCGGTGTGGAATCTGATAAAGCACGTAGTGAGTGCTGGGCAGGCAGCAGCCAAGCATGCACATTATCTCAAAACATCATCCACTTCCTGCCCTAAGATAGGGCTGGCTTTCTTTTCAAAAGAAGTTGCGAAGTCACCCAAGTCAAGTGCACAGGGGCAGCAGAGCATGTTACAGTTTCTATGTGCTTCCCCAACAATTACCTGGTAAGATTCACAAAGCTACCCTGTGGGAGTAGGCTGAGCTCTGTTATTTTTGTTTTACAGATGATGAAACTGAGGATGAGAAAGGACAAGGACATAGAGCCACAGTGACAGTGGGAGAGGTAAGAACTGATTGTGGCTTTCCTGTAATTGCCCAATTATCTTCGCCTCAAAGCACATTATACCTGGCCAAATGGACTTTTCACGAAACAGAGTTGATAGTGTTCCTCTATGAATATATATGAAACATATCTATCCATGTAATTCAATTATATATTCATCTGTCTTCACTTCCCATTTATCTTTATAATCTATCAGCTATAATCAATTGCCATTGCTTATTAAAACTGTTATCATTATCTGTACCCATGTAGCTATAAATTATCTATCTATTATACCTCCTGATTGGTCATCTTTACGGGGAAAACACAGGAGGATTAGAAACATTGGTCTGTGGTTACGACATTTACGTTTTTCACATTGTCTCACTGACTTGCTTGACCTCCCTGAGCCTCAGTTTTCTACCTTTCCAAGTAGATACAGAAATGCCTTGCTCCTAGGACTGGGAAGATATAATAAGACAGGGGCTACAAGATGCTGGGCCCAGTACCTCGCTCAGTGTAGGCCCACAAATATGATTCTTCTTTCCTGATCCCTTTCACCAGGACCTTGTTTTTTTCCTTCTGGTCATCTATCTTTTCCACAGTTTCCAG
>NW_007807024.1:0-1046 GCF_000696425.1 Galeopterus variegatus | reverse complement strand
AGAGAAAAAGAGACAGAGAGGCACATTTAATTATTAATGAAATTACCTGTAGAACACTTATATAAATTCTTTTCTGATGTTAAAATGTGTTAGAAAAACTTACAGAAGTAGAATCATTTCATACTGAAACACTTATAGAAAGATAATTTAAAAGATTTTGATATTGGAAAGCTAAATATTAAAAAAATTATTTTGAATTAATTTGTAGTTTTAATGCAATCCTATCAAATCCAAAGGGAAAATTATTTAAAATATAGAAAATTAATTGTGAAATCTCTCTGGAATAATACAAGGGCAGAAAAAAAATCTAAATGGATTTTGAAAAGGGAAAGAAATAAGGAAGAACTCACCATTTTAGATACTAAGATAAATAATAAAATAGAGAAATTCAAACAAGGTGTTAAACAGTGTGTGAGTTATGGTTCTCCAGAAAAACAGAACAAATAGGATAGATAGATAGATGATAGATAGATAAATAGGTGAGAAAGGATTTATTAGGAAAATTGGCTCTCACGATTATGGAGGTGACAAGTCCCACAATAGGCTGTCTGCTAGCTGGAGACACTGGGATGTCGGTAGTGTGGCTCTGGCAAGTACAAAAGCCTCAGAACCAGGGAAGCCAATGGTGTAACTCTCAGTTTGAGACTGAACCCAAGAGTTTGCTGGTGGAAGTCCTGGAGTCCAAAGGGCTGGAGAGTCTGGAGGGGTTTTTTATTATTATTAATATATATTTTTTACATTCTTTTTTTTTTTTTCCTTTTTGTCTTTTTTCGTGACCGGCAATGGATCGCAACCCTCAGTGTCGCGACCGGGACCGGCAACGGGATCGCAACCCTCGGTGTTGCTCCTGCACCTCTCTCAGCCAGTGAGCGGCCGGTCCGTATGTGGGATCCGAACCCTTGGCGGGAGCGCCACCGTGCTCCCAAGCAGCTCACTGCAGCAGTGCGCCACGGGGCCGGCCTATATTTTTTACATTCTATGATGTTGTTGCAGAGCAGTTGGGAGGGAGGGAGAGAGGAGAAAGAGGAAGGAAATGTGGTGGATGA
>NW_007807023.1:0-1046 GCF_000696425.1 Galeopterus variegatus | reverse complement strand
TCTTTGGAGACATGAAAGTGACAAAGTAAAAAACTAAGTTAAAAGTTAAAAAATAAGGGCCAACCCCGTGGCGCACTTGGGAGAGTGCGGCGCTGGGAGCACAGCGAGCTCCCGCCGTGGGTTCGGATCCTATATAGGAATGGCCGGTGTGCTCACTGGCTTAGCACGGTGTGGGTGACACCACACTAAGGGTTGCGATCCCCTTACCGGTCACGAAAAAGACAAAAATAAAATAAAATCTAGAATCACCATCAAATCTAAGAGCTTCTGTAACTGAAATAAAAAAGCACCGAGTTACCAAGAATCAGAGCACTTTAACAGGGGTATTTGCTTCCCTTCCTACTAAGCAATACTATAGAGTCGGCCTTCAGGCTTGCTGCTGATAGTGGCTGGTCACGAAAACCACCAGGCGAGGAACCAGCAGTACTCCAGCACAGCTAGCTGCACACAGAAGCACTCAGTGAGACAAGCAGCCACGAGCTGACACGGCTTCACCAAAACCTCTCTCCTTGTGAGCGCAAGCTGCTGCACAGACACGCAGTTCCTCCCACCACCTCATCTTTTTGGGTGAATAAGAGCCTTCAAGAAAAGCGGCAGAGGGAGAATGGACAGTGCGGCAGTGGACGTGGGGAGCCCGGCCAGGCTCACAGCCTACTCACAGTTCTTCCACCTGTTTCATACGCAGAGATACACTGCCGGCCTCCTTAGTTATGCGTGTCCTGCACAGAGGGGGCACAGCAAAAGCATGCACAAATTAGTGGTATTAATCCACGGGAATGAAAAGTGGCAGCTCCGACTGGTGCCGTGGTGGTGGATGCTAAAAAGTGGGGAAAGTTAAGGAGTCATTCAAAAGCTCTTAGAAGCAGTTCAGGACATGAATGAAGTCACAGTAAAGAAACAGCACGAAAATTAAATGAGAAGGTTAGTTCACCTTCACTTTTCTGACAAGTCTGCCATTATGAAGCAGATTTTCCTGTACTGGAAACAGTGGTAACTTCACAGAGCAAGGCCATGGAACAAAATGGACTGCCCTTAGAAAATTTTTT
>NW_007807022.1:0-1046 GCF_000696425.1 Galeopterus variegatus | reverse complement strand
TACTAAATCTCCTATAAATGAGGACTTCTGAGGAATTACGTGCTGGTCACAGAATAATGGAGCTATACGAAATTTGTCATGGGAGACACCTATGGGCAACATAGGAACCACAGGAAATACCTACCACGGAAATCCCTTCTGCAGCACTCACTCTTTCATCCATCCACTCATTCATTATAAATACATTTCAGCTCCTCCTAGGCCACTGGCACTTTGCCCCCTGTGGGTACAAAGATGGCAAGACACACTGGCTTCCTTTGAGTTTGCAGCTTCCCAGAAGCCTGATATCATTTGTTTAGGTCACACGTCGCACTCTTCAAGTCTTACTGACATGAATTATTGGAGCTTAAAGATGGTAAAATTGGCTAGAATAAGGCAGGACACGAATCCTAAAAGAAATGGGAGACTGTAAAAGAAATTGGCGAACAACTAAAAAAAATTGAACCCTAAAAGAAACTAATAGAACCCTAAAAGAAATTGGGGAACAACTGTAGGAATTTGTACATGAAATGAAAAAGGTAGAAGTCATCATAAAAAAATCAATCGAGAAATTCCAGACCCTAGAACTCAAACATCATATCTGTATCTGACTAGCGGTTACACTGGCACTACTCAGATTTTGGTGTTCAGTTGCTTCAAAACTACTTTTTATTGGGGACAGAATTTACCTAGAACACGATGAAACTAGGCCTAAAAGTATTGACTAAATAGAAAATGTGTCATTGCAAAGTTTAATGTGGAAGACAGAACACAGTTGGGTGGATGGAGAGGGGGAGAGAGACTTCTGCAACGTTAGCTCTGTGCTGTGCATGACTTTACCCTGCACGGCCTGAGTTGGAAATTAGTTTAACTAAATGCTTTCTAGAATTTCATGTACTTTATCCAGTGAAAGTAGAAAAAAGTATAAAGGCTGAATCACTAGCCCCAAACTGGTTATATGGTAGATGTTCAATAAATATAAATTATTATCACATAGTTGTGAATATATTTAGAATTCTGTCAGATTAATTGTGTAAGCTGTGCAAACAAAATTTTCCAGTTCTGCC
>NW_007807021.1:0-1046 GCF_000696425.1 Galeopterus variegatus | reverse complement strand
TTTCCTGTTTGGAAAAGTTTCTTTGCTGCCTTTCACACCATAGATATTTTCTTTGATATAAAGGAAAAAATTAGAAATGTGAAATATTCAGGGCAAAAGCAGAGGAGTTATTTTTAGCCCTTTCTGTTTTATTTACACATGGCCTAATTCTGTATTTAAGAGCAGCAAATCCCCAATCCTTTCTCTGCTTCTTCTTAGTTATATGTCATGGTTTGTAATTCGCAAATGAATACCTGACATTAAATTTTTGATTTTAGAGCAAGGTCCTTAAAGAGGACCTTAAAGAGTACATCAGATGTAGAATCAAAAATCATTACTTTAGAGTATAAATGTATATCTATTTAAATTTTACACAAAGTAGCTTTATATGTAATTTACTTATTTCTGTCAACATTTTCTATATTAAACTTTAATCAAACAACAAGTCTTCCTGAATTCTCATTTAAAATGACACCTGGACTTTGCCAATGACAAAAATATATGTAGTAGCCCTAAAACTAAAATGCAAATCACTAGCACTCCTCAAAATGATGAATAAAGAAAAATCAACGTCAGATTCCTAGACTAATTTTCACTAACTATAATGCTTATAAAGAGGGGAAGTTGGGTAACAGAGGAGCTGGTAAAGAGCCCTGAAAATCAATTATATTATACAATGTTGAAGCATTTTAGCATCACTTATTGCACACAGGTACTGATACTCAATGCTGTACTCCACAGGTAAGTACAATCAACTATGTTTCAATGAAAATAAATAAATAGATAGATAGATAGATAGATAGATAGATAGATAGATAGATAAATAAATAGCATTTAAAAAGAAGCAACAGTATCCTACCATAAATTATATTGTTACATGATAAAATTAAGTGAGAAGATTGTTTACTGATCTCTCATTCTCAACTTCTTGTTTAGCAAACTGAAATTATCTGGGACCTGGGGAAAGTGAAATTATTCCAAAAACATTGTAGTTTTCTGATGTAGAGGGTGTTTACTCTGAAAAATTTTCAAAAATAATTTCACAATTTTCTAAACACATGCACACA
>NW_007807020.1:0-1046 GCF_000696425.1 Galeopterus variegatus | reverse complement strand
GATCAAGCTTGGAAAAACTGACAGCTTGACAATCAATATTGAGCTTTCCTGTCCTTGAACAAGGAATACCCCTCCATTTATTTAGTTCTTTTATGATTTTTTACATCAAAGTTTTTTAATTTTCTTCACATAGATATTGTATATATTTTGTCAGATTTATACATGTGTTTTATTTTTCTGTATGCTAATATAAGTGCCATTATATTCTTAATTTCAAATGTCAATTTTTATTGCTGGTATATAGGAAAACAATTGATTTTTATATATTACTCTTGCATCCTGCAACCTTGCTATAATTGCTTGCTAGTTTTTGTTGATTCTTTTGGATTTTCTACATAAGCAATCATGACATTTGTGAATAAGGATAGGCTTATTTTTTCTTTCCATATTTGTGGACCTTGATTTCTTTTTCTTTTCTTTTTTACTTTTAATTAAAGCATGGTTGACTATACATAATTTGGGTGGGACAACATTGATTACCACCATCTATGTACAACATATCAATAATATTGATCAAATCAATATTCGTAGCATGTTCATTATTACAAATCGTAATTTTTCTTTCTTTCTTTTTTTTTTTTTTTTTGTCTTTTTGTCTTTTTTTGTGACCGGCAACGGATCGCAACCCTCAGTGTTGTGCCCGTACCAGACCAGGACTGGCTACGGGATCGCAACCCTCGGTTTTGCCCCCACTCCTCGCTCAGCCAGTGAGCAGCTGGTCTGTATGTGGGATCCGAACCCTTGGCGGGAGCGCCGCCACGCTTCCCAAGCGGCGCACTGTAACAGTGCGCCACCGGGCCGGCCCGTAATTTTTCTTTATGCCACTTACCCAATCTCTCCCTATCACCCTCTCCCTCCCCACTCCCACCTCTAATAACCATAGATTTGTTCTGTCCTCTTAAAATATAAAGATTTTTGGTTTTATCTTTCTTCTTTTCTTTCTTTCTTTCTTTTTTTTTAATTAATTAATTAATTTATTTATTTATTTATTTTTTTGTCAATATACACTGTATATGATTATTATGGCCCATCACCGACACCTCCCT
>NW_007807019.1:0-1046 GCF_000696425.1 Galeopterus variegatus | reverse complement strand
TTTTCCCACTGGTTAAGAGATGTGATGTGCTTTCTTATTCAGAGCTGAGGCAGAGCGCAGGCGTCTCTCTTGCCTCATACACTACCCAGGAATTGCGTGGAGACTAAGCCGGTGTTTGTCAGCTGTGAGTCTGGCCAGAAGCAAGGACACAGGAAATGCCAACGTGGTTCATACTGTTCCTCTTCCCAGAAGGGTGAAGAGTCAGTATCTTAACTAACCAGTCTTTTTCTTCATCATGCTTTCTTTGATTGATTCCTTCAGGAAGTATAGCATTTGTTTCAGAGCACAGTCTGGAGCTAGACTGCATGGGTGTAAATCCTGGCTGTGCCATTACGATCTGAACCATTCGGTGTCCCAGTTTCCTCATGTGTAAGAAAGATCGCTGATACCAAACGCTCAGGGCTATTGCAAAATTGAACGAACTAAGTGGCTGGAGTAGTACCTGGCACACAGGCACCGCGTGAGTCACTATCCTTCAGTCAGCAAACGGCTTTTGAATACTATGTGCCTGGCAACAGCGCTGGGGACACAAAGTGAAACAAGGCATCGTCTCTGCACTCCAGGACAGTAGAGCCACTTCTTCATTACTCAACTTCTTTTTCCTCCAGGACAGTAGAGCCACTTCATTACTCAACTTCTTTTTCTCTGCTTCAAATAACACCTTTTGCCACCTACAATGATGTACAATTTTGTTTTCTTTTCAGGTTTTCATCATTTCTGATGATAAAAATAAAGCGATGCTTTAAATTATGCTACAAATTCATTATGTCTCCTCCTGTTTGGGGACAGAATGGCCCTGAACTCTTTTATTTTATTTATTTTTTTTGGTGGCTAGCTGGTTGGCCCTTAATTTTGTACAGACCTGCCCATAGCCTTCAGTCCCCCCATAAGCACCTGCTCCCCAGGTTTAGGGCAAGTAAACTTCCCACTGAATGGGAGCTCTCTCCTCTCATGCACATTTCTATTCTTTCTTCTTCACTGTCCCAGGGCACTTATCACCTTTGCTGCCCTTCTTTATGCATTTTCTCCTCCGCTTATACATACTA
>NW_007807018.1:0-1046 GCF_000696425.1 Galeopterus variegatus | reverse complement strand
GAGAAATAGAGTTGCTGGCTGTGCAGACTGGACCAAGGCCACTGTGAGGTCACTGCCTTTTAATTTTTTTTCCAGATTTTTTGATGGGAATTGGATACCAGGTATTTATTTATTTATTTATAAATTGAAACATAATGGATTGTATGTATCTGGGGGGTACAGAGTCCAATATCAATACCTGGGTGCAATATGTGGTGCTCACATCAGGGTAATTTGTATATTCAACATTATACAGTGTAATCATTTTCTGTGGCCCTTTACCAATTTCTCCCTAACTCTCCTTCCTTATTTTCCACCCCTGGTAGCCTCAGTGTCTCCTCACTTGCCCTCCTCATCACAAGTCGCTCAATCCTGAGGGCATTTCCTTAGCCTTCTGAGTGTTTATGAGGGATGGGGGGGTGGGGGTGGAGGCTGTTCTTTCCACAGACTTTACGAAGTCTTAACCAAGAGTCTTCTTTCCATTACTCAAGATACACAAAAAGGAGCTGGTCTCCATGGCAGGTTCAGCATCTGTGAAATGGAGAATGAATTATTATTTATATTTTGTATGGGATTTGGGAACTGCATGGTTCTCTCTGTCCTATACTCTCTGCCCTTCAGTTTTCTTTTTTCTTTTTTTCCTTTTTGTCTTTTTTACTGACCGGTAACGGGATCGCAACCCTCGGTGTTGCGCCCGCACCGCGCTCAGCCAGTGAGCGGGAACCAGTCTCCACATGGGATCCGAACCCTCAGCGGGAGCGCCTCCGCGCTCCCAAGCGGCGCACTCTCCAGTGCGCCACCAGGCCGGCCCTGCCCTTCAGTTTTGAACACCACTCCCAGCTGACCTCCTAGCTCTTGGCTTCTTCATTCTTGTTACTGAAAATTCTCAAACTAGATGAAAACCTGTAAGCCTTGCTCTTTCTCCCAGCTCTTTTATTTTTGTAGAGCTTTTGTTACAGCTCTGTCTACATTTCCCTCTTTTTATGCTAACCTTTTCCATTATTCTAGGTACAATCCACTTGCTATTGGCAGACCAGCTTGCTCTTATTTCCTTTTTCTTTTTCTAT
>NW_007807017.1:0-1046 GCF_000696425.1 Galeopterus variegatus | reverse complement strand
GACTGACCCTGCAAGAAATCCTCAAGGGAGTCCCACATCTGAAATCCAAAGGATGATAACTGCCATTATGAATTCACAAGAAAGAAAAAAACCCATTGGTAGAACAGATATGCAAACAAGAAAGAAAATGAAACTTTATCTTATCATTTAAAAAAACCAAAAAAACAGAAGAGACAAACAATAAAAAGGAAAAAAATGAACAAAAGGTAAACAAATCAACCATAAAATATTAATAATATATTAGGAATAAGGCAATACCATTCAATAGCAACTGAACATATGTGGACTGAATTTCCCACTTAAAAGAAATAGACTGCTTGAACAGATTAAAAACTACACTCAATTATATGTTGTGTACAAGAAACTCCAACTGTAAAGACACATAGACTAATACTGTAGGGATGGAAATAAATAAACCACACAAACCAAAAATGAGCAGGAATAGTTACAGGAATACTTATATCAGATAAAATAGATTTTAAACCAAAAACTACAAAAAGAGACTAAGAAAGGCATTATATAATGAGAAAGGTATCAATTCAGCAAAATCATATAACAATCATAAATACATGTGCATCCATCATCAAAGCACTTAGATACATAAAGCAAATATTATTTTATCTAAAGAGAAAGGTAGACCTCAATACAATAAGAATTGGAGAATTCAGAATTCCTCTTTCGGCACTGAACAGATGATCTAGACAAAAAGTCAGCAGAAAATCATGGGATTTAAACTACACTTTAGACCAAATGGACTTGACAGACATTTACAGGACATTTCATCCAAAACCTACAGAATATATCTTCTTCTAATCAGCACATGGAACATTCTCCAAGATAGACCACATGTTAACATACACATCAAGTCTCAACAAATTAAAAAAAATCCTATCAAGTAACTTTTCAGAGCAGAATGGAATAAATCTAGAAACCAATAACAAGCAAAACTTTGGAAACTATACGAGTACATGGAAATTAAACACCATGCTCCTGAATGACAAATGAGTCAAAGAAGAAATTGAACAAGAAATCAAAAACACTCATTG
>NW_007807016.1:0-1046 GCF_000696425.1 Galeopterus variegatus | reverse complement strand
GAAGATGTCCTTGAATTTTGAAGCTTACCAATGTGTTGATGGGAAGGGGACTGCTTCTGTGACTGCTCCCAGGTTGTACCAGGAAGAGGCACTTCCTGATGCCAGAATCTCTTTCTGTAAGTGCCCTCTCTAGGTCCTCTGACCCTGTCTCCGTGCTTCTCCCCTTTGTTAAATGCTGTGACCCTTCTCTCAGTCCCTGTTATAAAGGCCCCACGACTGACTGCCTGGCCTGACAAACCAGCTCAGACCCAGCCAAGACGTTAAGTGTCCATTACAGGAGCAGGGCATCTTAACATCTTGGGGAAAATAAAGGGTGACTTTCTGCCAAATAAATTCCAGCAATAAAAGAGCCTCAGCAGCAGTGAAATTTGCATTTAGATGACTGGGTCTATATAATCCTGAAACTCTCAAGAGAAGTTATTCGAGGGTGTGGGTATCTCAGAGAGCCTTCTTGCTCTCAGAAATTCAGGGAGAGGAGGCTGGAAGGAAGGCAGCAGGTGCTCTGCTCACCTCCTCTCAGACCCTCTTCCCTGTGTTCTTCTACAGAGATTATTGATTTGCTCTTTAAGCAAGAGATTTCCTGCTGCTCAGCATGTCTCCAGCCAACTCATGTTAGATGCTGATGTCCTGCTTGATCCTCTTGTCTTTGAGCCAAAGTGAGCTCTTGCTGCAAAGCCCTTTCCCCACACACCAGCCCTCAGGCTTTCACTTCACCCTCGGCCTATTGGTGATCTGGGGAAAAGGCAGAGTCAAAAATCAGAGGTTGTTCAGTGTAGTTCAGTGATGGTTATTGCTGCTATAATCCCATTAAAATAAGAGTACACTCTCACCTCATTGGAGAGTTTGAGATGGAATTTGAAATTACTCTTTGTCTATGACCACTGCAGTTGGGGTTAGTTCAACTGATTAAATATAGATGTGATGGCAGGTGTGGGGAGGTTGATACGTAGAGGGTCACTGATAGGATAGAGAACTGAAGAGAGCTTGTGTGCAGGGAGAGCCAAGATGGGGTTGAAAACACAGAAGCCTGAGTCCTACAAGATATA
>NW_007807015.1:0-1046 GCF_000696425.1 Galeopterus variegatus | reverse complement strand
CTCAGCATTGGGCAGATCATCTAGGCAACATTATTCTTGCAGAAGGAGAGAAGAAATCTAGAGTAATTAGAGGGGGGAGATTGGACAAGGGGCATAAAGAATAATTATGATTTGTAATAATATATATACTAGTAATATTGATTTGATCAACATATCTCAATATTGAACCCCCAAAATATGTATAATCAATTTTGATTCAATAAATAAAATAAAATCAATGGAAGATAAAATATAATCTGAGCAAGAGCCATAGTTCTTTTCCCCAAAAAAGAAATAGAGTTTTTCTGGTAATAGTTTGAAAAGAAGGGATTGCTTATATGATCCTTTTCAGTGGATGCAATGTTACTAGATGTTAAAGCAATATATTGTGTCTTCACTAATGTAATTTGAGACATGTGCTATTCATGGAAGCATGTAATAGGGATTCATGTTGCCAGTCCACTGTGAAGTCTTCTTAGAGCTTATTCTTGTAAAACGCAACACATAACTGTTTTTCCCTATTCCAATGCTAGGTAAAGAATGAATTTTCATCAAATGATTTTTTTATGGCAAAATAGCAAATTGCAAATCATGTTGTGTCAGTATTCTCTAACACAAAGTTTTGAGAGACGTGTTAAAAGCTCAAGGTAAACATGCTAATATACATATTTTAAATGACAGATAATGGTAAAAGATTTTGAAATCTTTCACTGATACTAAAAAGGATATTTTCATGTAAGGCAGGATTTCTCAACCATGGCATTATTGACATTTTGAGCCAGATCATTCTTTGTTGTTGGGGGCTGTGCTGTGCATCACAGGATGTTGAGGAGCAACCCTGGACTCTACCCACAAATGCTAGTATCACACGACTACTACGCTCAATTGTGACAACAAAACTGTCTTCAGATATTGCTCAATGTACCCTGGGGACATATTACCCTGAGTTTAAAACTACAGACCCCAAAAGAATGTGATATTTATTCCCCAAAAGAATGAACTTTACTTGGGCCGGCCCGGTGGTGCACTGCTACAGTGCGCCGCTTGGGAGCGCAGCGGCGCTCCCG
>NW_007807014.1:0-1046 GCF_000696425.1 Galeopterus variegatus | reverse complement strand
AGGCAACATGGTTATAAAATAACTACTACTATGCCTAGTCTTCCTGTTTTTAAGAGTCAAAAAAAACTTTCTCTTCCAGTAAAAATACCCCTAAAAAGAGTACAGATCATAAAATTCCCCTTAAGTAAGAAACTTCATAAAGGTCTTTTAGCAAATGTTTTTATCTCTCATAGGATAGTGAATTTAGAATTATTACTTATGGCAAATCGGTATTGGGATAAGACAATTAGTTGATTATTTTACTTATACAATTGGATTATGTTTCAATAACGTCATACAAAGTTCAATGTAACGTAGATTTAGCTAAACTAAATGTAACAGTTGATGATTATCTGGAACCAATGGGTTGTAACATTCTTGCTCAAAGGAAAAAACATTGTAGTCATCTTTTCTGGGAACATAATGTAATGTTATTTTTCTTGGGAACACATGTTACTCATAAAAAGACATTATGATGTTGTTCAATGATTATTTTGCTTCTAAGAAAAAGTATAAAAGGTGTGTGCATGCTTCAATAAAGTGTCAGCATTCAGCAGATCTCTTGAGTCTGTGTGTTTGCTGTCCATTCCATCGCCGACGCTGCCTTTCCTCTCTTTTGGGGGATTATCAGTGAGGACCCCACGACCTCTGTGCTAGGGCTGGACCCCAGCACAGAGTTTGGTGAGTCTTCATGGGGGACATTTGGGGAGTCGGCCTCATAGGAAATGTTTGCAGTGCATGTAGGGGCTAATCCAACAAGAGTACATAGGGGAGCAGTATAGGCAACTGATCTGCCTTCCAGTGGCACAGGTACCACACAGTGGAGACCACTCAGTGTGATAGAATTGAAGGGGGCATTGTTTGCAGAAAAGACTCAGTACTTAACCAGAATTTTCACACAGCCCAGTGGCATTTGAGTTGACCCCACATGACATGGAAGTGACTAAAAAGGCTGGGCCACACAAAATGTTTTTTTCCCAGTCTGAGAAACAGCAGTAAGGCAGCAATTTAGCTCAGGCACAGAGTTCAAATTTCAGTCCCTATGGGAAGTTTTGCTCCATTCAGAA
>NW_007807013.1:0-1046 GCF_000696425.1 Galeopterus variegatus | reverse complement strand
TGCAACAGTGGCCCACACAACTATGGTTTCAATAGCAGCAGTGGGGTTACCTCACAGAGATGGTGGCAGTGCCAGCAGCTGCAACTGCCTCCCTCATGTCTGTGGTGCCCTTAGCAGCAGAGGGGTTACCTTGGTGGGGCAGCAGTGGCACCGGCAGCTGTAATAGCCTCTCTCACATGTGCATTGTCTGCAGCAGCAACAGGGTTACGTTGGGGCAGCAGTAGTGGAGATGGTGGTTTCAGACCACCTCCCTCACATCTTCAGAGTCTGTGGCTGCAGTGAATGGACATGCAGGACTGCTGCCCTGCGGGGAGCTGCTCTGCAATGGCTGTAGTTCTGGGACCTGACAATGGCTCCAGCTACTGCAGCAGTGGAGGTGGTGGGCCTGTTTCGATCTTCTTCTGTGCACCTCTAGTCCATCATCCTCCCGGAAGTCCTTGCATATTCACATTTTAAATAGACATAATCAATGTGGATTCTGGAAATATGCAACCTGGAAATAGTTGAATTTGCGGTGGATTCTGGAAATATGCAACCTGGAAATAGTTGGATTTGCTAACTTGAATTTTCTTGCCCCCTGATGTACTAAAGCAGTGTAATATGCATATTAAATCTGTGTGTTTTACATGTGTTTAATCTGGATTGATCTATTTTCCCAGGCTTCTATTACTGGGGTGAAATATGCCATCTCTATGAAGGTAAATCTGATTTTTTATTAATACAGAAAAAGTATATAATAGTTCTTTATTTGAGTGTATAATGGTAATGTAGCAAGTTATTATGTCTATTTTAATTCTTACATCACAATGTCAGCTAAATCATGACATGTCACCTCTGCTTTTATATTTGAGAAAACTGAGATACAAAGATTCAATAGTTGGTTCAATATCACACATTTTATAGGCAAAGCAGCCAGAATTTTAAGTCTGCCTGATTCTAAATTGTTCACTTTTCACTCACCTTTATTGACCAAAGGCAGAAGGTATGAGAATTGACTGATGAGAGGGGAATACTGTTCCAAATATGATAGTCAACATTTAAACATT
>NW_007807012.1:0-1046 GCF_000696425.1 Galeopterus variegatus | reverse complement strand
AGAAAGAAAAAGAAAAGTCGATTTTAATGCCAGCTATCGCAATCCCTTGCACATAGCAAGTGATTTAAAAAAAAAAATCAAGAGATCTCTGGTTCAAATCTAGAAATCCGGGCGCCCCTGGCTAGCACTTTCCTTGATTGCCAAATACAGGATGGCCTTCCTCATTAGCATTCTACGCCCTACAAACGTCCCCAATCACACTCATCAACACTTTACCCCAGGCTGCGCTGTCTTCTCAGGTGTCTCTACTCTGGAAACCTTTTCTCCAGCTTTATTTAGGTATAAGTGACAAATGAAAGTTATATATATTCAAGGTATACAATACGGTATTTTGATATACATATCGTGAGATGATTACCACAATCAAGTAATTAAGTATCTATCCCCTCACATAGTTGTGTGTGTGTGTGTGTGTGCATGCATGTGTGTGGTGAGAATACTTAAGATCTACTCTCTTAGCAAATTTCAAGTATACAACACATTAACTATAGTCACCATGCTGTACATGAGGTCTCCAGAACTTATTCATCTTATAACTGCAATACTGTACCTTTTGACCAACATCTCCTTTCCCCCACCCCAACCCCTGGCAACCACCCTTCTTCTCCCTGTGCCCGTGAGTCCAACTTTTTTACTTTCCACGTGTGAAATCACGCAATAATTTTCTTTCTGTCTCTGGCTTATTTCCCTTAGCTTAATGTCCTTCAGGATAGTACAAGTCGTGAACATCAGGATTTCTTTCTTTTTTAAGGCTGAATAATATTCATATATAAGGGTACTCTGAAAAGTTCATGGGAAAATAGAAATAAAAGATAATACAAATCTTTTCACAAGCTTTTTGAAGACCTCGTGTGTGTGTGTGTGTGTGTGGTGCGCGCATATCACATTTTCTTTATTTAGGATGTTTCTATATCTTGGTTATGTTAATAATAATGCAATGAACACATGAGTTCAGATATCTCTTCAATTTACTGACTTTATTTCCTTTGGATAAATATCCAGTAGTAGGATTGCTAGATCATATGGTAATTCTATTATTAATTTTT
>NW_007807011.1:0-1046 GCF_000696425.1 Galeopterus variegatus | reverse complement strand
TATGCCCTAATAACTTTCTACTTTTTGTTTCCAAGAATTTGACCACTTTGATACCTCATATAAGTGGAATCATACAGTACCTTTTTTGTGTGTGTGACTGGCTTATTTCTCTTAGCATAATGTCCTCAAAGTTCACCCATATTGTAGCATATTACAGGATTTCCTTCCTTTTTAAAGTTGAATAATATTCCATTATCTGTATATTACACATTTTGTTTATCTGTTTATCCATTGATGGACATCTGGGTTGCTTTCACCTCTTGGCTACTATGAATAATGCTGCTATGAACAAGAGCTTTCAAGATTTCTTATTTTTCAAATTATATTATGTTTCAATAATAAAATTTACCCCAAGATATCACTTTCTATTGGAAAATTAATATATACTCCTTATCTTAAATAATTCTTAAGATCCATTTGTGCATGCCTATGTAATAAGCAAAACATTCTTATATTACTGAAATATAATCATTTGAGAAAGGGACAATTTAGAATTCATTTTTTTACTGACATTTTCTAAATTAGTTAAAGATTTTTATTTTTAATTTTGACCAAAAATCTGCAACAGTCCTCTATTAATTGCTCACATATTATATTTGTGGGGTATTCTTTGAAGTCCAAAGAAGCAACATATAATAGATTAATCTTTGACATTTTCTATAGTTAAAATATAATATTCTCTGTAAGCTTCTGGTGATATGCACTTAAAAGGCACTCTCTTTCTTTCTCTTTTCTTTCTTTCCTTTCCTTTCTTCCTTCCTTCTTTCTTGTCTGTCTTTTTCTTTCTTTTTAGTTTATTAGAAAATCTAAGCTGTAAAATTAATATCAAACCATCTCCCTTGCACTGTGAAAATATGTGTGTATTTCCCAGACATTACTTGCTCAGGTTCTGATGGCAAATACAAGGTGGTGAGAAGCTCAGCACATTTTCATTACACAGTACATGATATACAAGTTATAGGAATGTTATCATTTTTTTTTTGTCTTTTTTTTGTGACCAGTAAGGGGATTGCAACCCTTGGCTTGGTGTCGCCTGCACCGCGCTC
>NW_007807010.1:0-1046 GCF_000696425.1 Galeopterus variegatus | reverse complement strand
TGTGGTCTTTCCTTCCTTCCTTCCTTCTCTCTTAGCTCACACTGATGAGTGAATACATGTGGTAATTTTCCCTCAATGCTTTCCTTATTTCACTCAACCTAAGTTTCTCTAAGCTTTTCCATGTTGTTGTGAATGGCAGGATTTCATTCTTTTTTATGGGAGAGTAGTATTCCTTGGTGTATATTTACCACATTTTCCTTATCCAATCATCCATCGATGGACATTCATGTTGGTTCCATATCTTGGATATTGTAAACAGAGCTGCAATGAACATGGGAGTGCAGGTATTTCTTAGACATGATGATTTCCACTCTTTGGGGTATATACCCAGAAGTGGGATTGCTGGATCGTATGGAAGATGTATCTAGTTGTTTGCCAAACCTCGATACTGTTTTACATAGTGGTTGTCCTAGTTTACAGTCCCAACAACACCATAGGAGTGTGCCCTTCTCTCAACATCTTCACCAGCATTTGTTATTTCAGTTTTTTTTTATAACCATTCTAACTAGGGTGAGGTGGTATCTCAATGTGGTTTTAATTTGCATTGCCCTGATGACTAGTGACTTTGAGAATTTTTTCATGTACCTATTGGCCATTTGTATGTCTTTCTTTGAAAAATGTCTACTCAGCTCCTTGCCCACTTTTTTAAAACTATTTTTATTTTGTCAATATACAATGTAGTTGATTATTGTGACCCATCACCGAAACCTCCCTCCCTCCTCCCTCTCTCCCCTCCTACCCAGGTGTGTCCCCTCCATTCTCTTGTTGTGAGAACTTCAAAAAAAAAAGATTGTGGTTGTTATATCTTCCTCTCCCCCCTCCCGATTTTTTGTATTTTTGTTGTTGTTGTTTGTTTGTTTTTTGTGTGTGTGTGAGACTGTGTGTGTGTGTGTATGTATGTGTGTGAATTGATTCATTCACCTTTAGCTCCCTCCAATAAGCGAAAACATGTGGTATTTGTTTTTCTCTGCCTGACTCGTTTCATTTAATATTATTCGTTCAAGGTCCATCCATGTTGTTGCAAATGGCAGTATTTCATTCGTTTT
>NW_007807009.1:0-1046 GCF_000696425.1 Galeopterus variegatus | reverse complement strand
TCTCCATCATGCTTTCTGCTAGAAATGGTCTCTGTGGCCCCTCCCCACCCCAGACATGGTTCTCTTGACTTTCCAAAAGTCAACTCCTTCTTGTCCTTCAGGTCACTACTTAAAGGTTAACCTCCTGAAAGAGGCTTTCCCTGCCACACCAGACAATCTGATGAACATAGGCCACCATAATGTTACTTTCACAGAATGCTGTTCACTTTTTATGGTACTTATCACAATTTTTAATATTATATAATATACATATTATGTATTCCTTTAATTTATTGCCTATCTCCACCACTAGACTGTAAGTCCCATGAGAATGGAGACTGATCAAAAATCAAATCTGGACATGGTAGCACCAGTGCTGGGTGCTTCGTAAATAATTATTGAATGAGTTGAATTATTCAAGTATCTGCCTTTCCTCTCTTAATTACCCCTCCTGCCTCTTTCTTACTTTTAATCTTCTCATATGTGAGTCTTTTCTTTCATCTTAAAAACACATTCAACTCCCGCCCATCACAAAAATGAACTTTTCCTCGCCCCTTCTTCCCCCTCATATTTCAGCCTGATTTCTCCGCTTCGTTTCTCTGAAACACTTCCTAAAAAAGCGGTGAGCACACACTGTCCGCGTGGCACCTCTGCGCCATCACTCCTCCGTCTGTTGGCCGCAGGCTGGATTCTGTCCTCTCTCTCTCGTTGATGTCCATATCTATGGGTCTTGATGCTTTTTTCCTGTTTGGTTTCCTGAGCATCAGCCTCACCTAACACCATCGTGCTTTTCAGGTCGCTTCTCACTGCCTGCCCAGGGTCTTCATCCTCTGCCACATCCATGTGGGCATCCCCAGTTTCCGTGCTTGGCTTGTTCTGTCTCACTCTGAGGGCTGCCTCTGGTCATCGCCATGGTGTAGACTGTCCCTCTACTCTGAACTTCCTATACTCCTGCTACTCCACAGCCATCCCACAAAATTTGACCTTCTCCCTGATCTCTCCTGAGTTTCATTTCTACACTCAACTGGGGTATTACATGCATCTCTGGAACTAGCAAATCTCTCCAA
>NW_007807008.1:0-1046 GCF_000696425.1 Galeopterus variegatus | reverse complement strand
AATAGAAGACCTGGAAAATGAAGTTCAGAAAACCTAGAGAGTAGAAAACAAAAGAAAAAGAGATTTAAAATATATATATATATATGAAAAGTAGTAAGAAATATAAAGGATCTATAAGGAAGCCAAAAATCAAATTTACAGGGATGTTAAAAAGGAAAAAGAGAAAAAAGAAAACTGTCAAAGAAATTACACTAAAAAGTCCCTGAATTGAACTAGACGAGTTTCTAGAGCAAAAGAGTCCAATAAGTAACCAGGTGATGAATACAAAGGCCCCACACCAAGCCATATTATCTTCTAATTTCAGAACACTAAAGATAAAGAAAACCTCTAAAAAAAGTTTCTAGAAAGGGAAAAAAAAATCACATTTAAAGAATCAGGAATCAGAATGGCATCCAACCTCTTAAAGCAATTCTGAAAACCAGAGGACGGAAGCAATGCTTCAAACTTGGGAGGGAAAATTATCTCCAACCCAGAATTCGAAACTGTCAATTAAGAGAAGAAATGCAATCAAGACATTTCGGGGTAATAAGCAAGACCTCCGACAACGTGCCTCCTCTTCACTCTTCCCCAGGAAATTCCTTTAAGGCAGGCTAAGGAGCTACCTGTGCAGATTGAAGCAGGAAGACGCAAGGCCACAGGGAGGCATGTCTCCAAAAACGAAACAAAAAGAGAAAGTAGGACCAATCAGTTAGCTGAGGTGCCTGAGCACACAGTCAGCTCTGGCAGAGCATCTGGGGATAAATTAGGCATTGTGTATGGAGAAAACTAAATAAACAGGTAAACGAAAAGAATAGTTGGTTACCTCCAAGAAAAGCAGAAAGTTCTATAAGGAGAGAAAGGTAATCCTGGTATAGCAAGTGGCTCTGCTGCCATATTCACACAGTTGTAATAATATGAATGCTGAATACTGATTAAACACAAAATATAATCGTACTGGAGGACCCTGGAGTGAAATGCCTGAGGGAGCAGAGGAGCACCTAGTGCATGAGAGCTTCATCTCTCCCATGGAAGGACATCGATATAGAATGTAGAATTTAAAAGTCAAG
>NW_007807007.1:0-1046 GCF_000696425.1 Galeopterus variegatus | reverse complement strand
AGGGTGACCGAACTAAAGTCATCCTGACTTCTGATGCCTGTTTTGGGGTTTACAAAGGGGAAGAGGCAAGAAGAAGAGGTAAAGGTTTTGTCCTGCAAGGAAAGGAGGAGGCTAGTCACAGGATTAGCAGGGGGTCTAAGTCAGATGTCAGGGTCCCATGATGGACTGGGCGCTTCGGCATCATGGAGTCTGCAGTTGGTGGACTGGTCAGCTTCAAGCCCTTGATGTTATTTCAGGATTGGAGTCCTTACCTCCTAGGGAGAGCTCAAAGACGATAACCTCTGTCAAGCATCACTGGAATATAAAAATTCCTGACTCACACTTCTTATTAGTGTGGATGCAATTCTCATTTAAGCAAGAAGATGAGTTAATCATCAGCTAGGGTGTTCTGTCTTTCTTTTGGATTTCTTCTGTTTGCAGTTGATTGGGGAGGTAAGGAAAACAAGAAAACTTAGTTCAATCCTTAATTGTAGATGCGCAACATCTAAAGTAAATCAACATAAGAGAGTGTAATGGGAGACAAACAGAAATAAACTTTTAAGAAGGATACTTTGGGGGCATGATTTCATCTCTGGGCAGTTTCAGCCATACAGTTTCTCATTTCCTCTGCTAACCTTAAGGAACTGATGATTATCAGTTCCCAAGTTAATAGCTAACTGATATTTTCTGCTTGGTCCCAGTTACCCCAAAGATGGCTGTTCTCTGGCTAAGGCCCCTTTCGCCTTCATAATTTCTAAATTTGCAATGCCTTCCTAAAGTCTACAGAATGAAGTACAATTTCTTTACTATGGACCTTTAGAAAGTCAAGATCTGACTCCTGCCTACCTTACTATCTTCTCATATCACCCAAATGATTTAGACTTAGAAAACATCATGGGTGATTTACCAAGTATCTTATTTGTTTTCATGAATCACTGTATATATTTTTCTAGAAAAACTGAAAAGCTGGGGCCGGCCTGGTGGCGCACTGCTACAGTGCGCCGCTTGCTTGCTCCCGCCGAGGGTTCGGATCCCACATACAGACCGGTTCCCGCTCACTGGCTGAG